>NW_024881617.1:772500-1041777 GCF_019059575.1 Amphibalanus amphitrite
ACAGTTCAAGGTATAGTTATTCAAAAATTACCATTATGTGTATATTTAAACAATTTTATTCGTATTCGAAGCCTATTTTTATAAGAATCCAAACGACATTGACAGCTTGCACAAGTCAAACACATGGATCCACTTCAGTAGAACACAGTTAAACAAATAAGGTCGCAAACGGCGCAAATATCAAATTTTACGAATGCTTGAAAGAAATCAAATTATTATAGTGCTGCGTCTCTTATCTTTGCAGCTTGTTTGATAACTTTTGTAAATGTATTTTTGATTTGAAGATGCCGATTGATTGATGCTTTTAACAGCTTTGAACTTTGTAAGTGTCTGATTTTCATATTTTCACTTCAAAGCAGTGTATTGGTATTGCATTTGGTTTGTGTTGATTTGGAAATGATCCATCATTTACAAGTTACAATAGACAAAGAATGTAAAGTAGCTTTTCCATGACACTCAAAATGTTTACAGATTAAAATGAGCAATGTTGGTAGCTGCCAAGAAATCTAATGATAAAGGATGTGTTGAACGAGATCTTTTGGACAACGGTGAAAACAGGGCGCCTGGGGCGATTTGATCAAGGTTCGTGAAATTTACACATGACGTTTGGCATACAGAAGGCCCATGGAGCGGGAGAAGTTCCAAATGTCACGTGACTAATATGCCCTCTGGCGCCCTGTTTTCACCGGCGTCCGATCTTTTCAGTGCAGACTGGAGAGGCTCTCGGCTGGTGCGCTATGATGCAGATTAACAGCAGTGTGTTGTGGGTTTCTCATTGAGCGCTGTGAGCCTTAGCCTGAATTGTGAATGTGCTGGTTAATTATTGCACATGAAAGCAAGATATGATGAGAGGAATGATCTGGATTCTGGACAGCCAGTAAAGAAACAACTAGCCCTTTATCTCAGTATTTTGTATTGCAAGTACCTATATATTTTAAGATAAGGTATGCAGTAAATTTGTAGGTGTTGTTTGGTGTGGACTAAAACATATTTTCTGCTTGATTGTGACTGGTGTGGTGTGGGCTCAGGGCTGGGCTGGTAAAGATTTGATCGACAAGCTGGATATTTTGTGAGCTACAGTTGCCATGTTTTGCAACTGGAAAGATGGGAAAACATTGATTGAAAATTGATTTAATATAAGTGCATTTAATTTTGAAAATAATAGTTATTTCAAAAGCAGCACAGCAGTAAGGCATTTTAACATTATATCCAATTCTCAGCTGCAAAAATTTAAGAGCTTTACACACTTAAGTCAATTTATGGCTAATTTCTGTTTGCTACCTTTTGAATTCATGAACTGGTTAATAAAAACACTTCTTTTTTATTATCTAGGTATTTAGAAGAAGAAAAAATATTGTTACTTTGGACATGCAGCAGGTACACATCGCACCTTGTGAATCAAAATGTTTTTGGAAAATATGGATGCCACATTTGGTTTGTGCCACATGTTCTTTTGTATGACATGTGTTATGTGCTGCATTGTTTTCTCTTATCGTTGAAAAATAGCCAGTTACTAGCCACCCCCAAAATCAGCTTCACTGACACTATGTTAACCCGAGCCGCGACTTCCGCGCCGGGCCGGGGGTCTGAAGACCCCCGTCTAACTCGGCTTCTGGGCAACGTAGCGACATGTGGTAAGCGGCATTCGAAAGAGCGTCAAAAATTATAATGGAAACACCGCGGTCATTTTTAAGGTCAGGTCAAAGGTCAGGTCGTCAGAGGTCATCAAAGGTCAAATTTAGTCTATCTCAGCAACTTTGGAAACTGCCAAAGCTAACTTGGGAATCAATAGAGCTACAGCGCCGCGGAAAAGCGCATTCGGTAGCCCTTATACACACTTTTCTGGGCAATGTTCTCAGATTTGAGCTCAGGTCAACGGTTTAGCCTCCAGAAGAGCAAAAACTAAAAATAGCAGTTTTTATTAAAAGGGGTTTTCAGTAATAAGTTTTGACCCAAGAGAGACACGGCATTTATTTTGCCATCACCGTATTCCCCTCGTCGTGACGCGTCGAATGAACTATAAGTTTACCTTGAAAGGTCATTTGGAAAATTTGACCTCAGATCAAGGTCATGACCTGTCGGGAAAGGGTCATGTTGCATATCAGTCGATTCGTATCGTCTAAATGAACACATCTGAGGTGCTTTCATTGCTCTAGCATGTCTCCATCAAAAATTATTGTCAAAAAAAAAAAAAAACGCTGGGAATCTTTCATGACGTGTTATGACCTCAGGGACATGACTCAGGGACAGCAGGAGCTGTAGGTCAATTTTGCGACCTATCCATTATAAGTCAATGGGAGAAAATTGAAGAATCTCTTTTGGACGAACGCCATTCCAAACACTCTAACATCGAGTTTCAGGTAAACTTGACAAGCTGAATCGAAAAATAGTAGCACATGTAACCTCTCTTTAGACCTTATGTCCCTGAGGTCATAACACGTCACCTTAGGACCTGACCTTAAGGTCACCGATAACTAAATTCCGAGATATACATTTTGTACATACATACTGTAACTCTTATCAATCGCTGAAAGTTTCAAGACGATCGTTCTGTCGGTGTAGCTATGACGATCGTTATAGGTCATAAGTTTGAAATCGTCAAAAAAGTTTGAATCCTCGAGGATTCGAACTTTTTCTGAGGTGAGGTCACTTGACGTGACCTGATGACCTGACCATGACAGCCCTGGGTCTGAATTTTTTACAACATGTGTGAAAAAGATGCATGAACAGGTGTGCCAAAAACGGTGGCGCTCAGCGCCGCCGTTTTTTAGATATCTGCGAAAAACCGCAGCGGGAAGAGTGTTCAAACACCCTGCTGACCCTGTGCGGGTTAAAAAGAAAAACCTACATGCCTAATATGTGTTCACTAAAAATTGAGACAAATTTTAACGGACTGTATCTTCAGTAAAAATGTACCGATTTAAACAAACGAGGCATTATTGTAAAGCGCATTGCACCTGCTGCAAGCTGTAGAGCGTCAACAGATTTTTCCTGATCCCCATATGTCTCTTTTTGTACATTTGCTTGGAAGTGTTTTCACATGCTCTGGCACCAGTGGGCCGTGAATTTGGCCAATTCATGGCGGTAACGAACAACCAGTTGATATTTTCTATGAAATTTAAAGACACCAACATACGTTATAGCCTTCGGCAAAACACATTTCATACTCATTTCTTAAATTTCAGGCGTGGCAAACGGCTTATTGGGCCTCGTTCCAAGTGGAATTTTTACATCGGCCGGGGTCCTCAAGGCGCCCCTTGGTTAGTGTGCTGGCGCGAGGTCGGACCAGAAAACCACCTTCTGGTTACATATGTTGTTCTGCATGAACTTCTAGTACTAAATAATACATTTGGCTCCGAAAGTATCATATTATATGGGACCAGCCTGGAGGAATGAATTCCAACTGTTGATAATGATATGCTTTGAAATGACACATACACCATAGCATCCAGCGTTAGCTTGCATACTGACACTTAAATGGACGTTAGCTCTTGTGTCATCGATAGCATCACTACAGAACACTCCATTGTCTAGTTAATTGTCGCCCTTTAACTAAAAACATAACTTTTCTTCCTTATATAGTTCGACCTTTTTCTGAACTTTTTGGCCCTTTCTTGACCATTGCATATTTACGTCTATTGCCTAATGCTGTTCCCGGTCGCTTCGAGAAATCATTTACGCCGTTTGTTACTCAGCCTAGCCTCAGGTGTGTTATATCTTCTTCGTGTTGGTACAACTGATACCTTACTGATCAGCAGCATTGCGCCGTGAGGTGCCAAAAAGCCCCTCCACGTGCATTTTCGGGGCCCCGACCTTTCCCCAGGTCAATATCTTCACAATAACACCACTTCAGCTTTTCGGACTCCCACACCCACATAGAACTTTCTTTCCACCATGCGGTATGTAACTAAGTTCGACATTATAAGGTTTCATCAGATATTTGTACGTCCGAGACTCTCCCATTGACGCACTATTTTGGGATTAAGCCTGCCAATGGGCTTCCGGTGGTCCTTATTTAAAGCGACCTCCTACGCGACTGTTTTGAATATATCCGTGAAATTTTATGCTCCATATGATGAGAAATGTTCCTTTTATCTCTATGGTAAGTTGCATCGAAATAGCTTGCTTCGCTTTTGGTGTGCAGTTATTCAAAGTTTGTGTCAATTTTTAGTGAACACCCAGTATTAACATTGCTGAGCTGCTGTCACTCATATTTAGCTTATTTTTAAATATTTTATGGGCATCTTTCTCCACTTAATTTACCCAGTTTGCGTCTTGCCTTTTTATATCTATGTTATTGCAAGTGCAACTTTTATGGCTGATGGGCATACAATTAGAAGTGTTGAATGGAGAGTATACAAGTGTGCTTTTATTTGTGCCTATGTATGTGATCTACTCAAATAACTTGTGTTTATTTCTTTATTGCCAGCGCCGAGTCTGAGTCACAGTTGCCATGGAGACGCTGCTGCGCGGCGCGAGCGGTCTGCGGCTGGATGACAGCGTGTCCACCGTCTCAGACCTGCTGGACACAGAGCCGTCTGCCGAGGCTCTGCCGGCGCTGCTGGAGGGGGCCGAGCGACTCTGCTGTGGCTCCTCGCATAACAGTGAGTGTGTGGGAGTGTCGTATAACAGTGAGCTTATGGGGCGGCCACATTAAAAGTGATGGCATGGGCGATCGCGCAACAAGAGGATGATTACATATCAGTGAGTGTATCCGACCGTCGCACAATAGCATAGGTATGGGGTTATTGCCTGAGTGTCCCTCATACCTCAGCTGTTTCGTTTATTATCGCTCGCGCGTCTCGATCAGTGGATGACCCATACAGTGCAGTCTGCTTCGACTGCGCTTGCGACAGTACCTGTCACAGCTGCCTGTACCACTGCACCTAGATGTCTCCAGGTCTGGTGATTCAGCGCGCCGTACAGTACCAGTCCCCGCCCTGTCTGTACCACTTGATCTGCTGTCACCAGGTCTGGTGATTCAGCGCGCTCTTCAGTACCTGTCAGCCGGACAGCCCCTAGAGGCGCTGCACTACCTCGCGGAGAGCCACTCCACCACGCTGCGACAGTACATGATCATGAAGAGCTCCTGCCGCCTGGTACAGTAAGTGGCAAACACGGGGACTGAAGGGTGGGCCTTTCCGCTACTCGGAGCTTGGCAGAATTACTCGTCGGCAGTTTTGTTTGCTTGATTTAACATGTTAGTACGGAACCTGTACGTACAGTGTACAAGAGTTGTGATATGCTGTCGATGATCGCTGCAGTCCCGTCGCCATGGAATCTAATGCCGGGTCCGAAGTCTCGCGGACGGCAAAGATTCTAGTGCTACATCGAACGGCATTTTGGGCTCAGACGGCGAAGAATCTTAGTGGCCTTGCTTAGAATTTTCGACGCCAGGCCCAAAACGCCTTTCGATGTCGCACGGACGGCGATGATTCTGCGTGACGTCACGGAGAATCTCTGTCGTTCGCGAGACCCCGAATCCGGCTTAAAAGTTCCCATCTGCCCTGACCTGCCGCTTCTGTCGCTAGGTCGCAGGTCAAGTCTGGCGATCGGGTGTCGGGCTGGCCGGCCGGCACCCAGGAGGCGCTCCTCGACTCTCGGCGCCGGCAGCTGCAGTACAAATCGGCCCTCGAGCGCAGACAAGAGATAGTCGACCTCATCAATCTGGTGCCGCCAGGTAGGTACAGGACTGGGGCCCTGGTGCTGGCAGGATGCAGAGGGATGACGTTGGGCGCTTGGTTGGCTACCATGGGTGGAAGCGTCTGCCTCGAAAATCCTTATAGAACAAGAGTGTTTGGCGTTAGTTTCACGCACGTCTTTTTGCTGGACAACGGTAACATCGTATGATTGATTGTTTATGTCACGAGTCGTCAGCACTAGCGACAGTTTTTAAGTGTGCCCACGACCGTTAGATTCTGTCCTTGTACCTACCTGCTCAACTTGCCCCTCCGCTCTATGTACAGACAGGACGGTGATCCAGATGACACCACTACCACAGCCAGCTGACCCGTTCTCCGCTCCTGTGTCTACAGACTGGACGGTGATCCAGCTCACAGCGGTACCGCGGGCACGCAGCCGACTCACCCGTCACGACACACCCGAGCTGGTGGTGTCCCGGTTCCAGGGCGGAGACCCCGACTCGGTGCTGCTGACGCGCGTGCCGGCGCCCGCCTCCGACCACTGCTGCTCGTTCCTATCGCAGTTTGAGGCGATGTTAGCCGACAACGGTTCTATTCAGCGCAGTCTCTCCAATGACCGGCACAAGTACTGGGCAGAGCGCGGTCTGCTCGACGAGAGGATGAAGGTAAGCTCTGTCGTTGTGAGAGGACGCCAAACGCATAGAGATCTTATATACATCTTATATACATCTTATATTATATGTATATAAGATCTCTATGGCCAAACGAAGAGGTTGCAGCTGAATTCAAGTATATTAAAAGTTTATTATTAATGCATTAATTGAGGCATGACTTTTTATTGAGTTTCAAATTTATTATATCGACAGACTGTTGTATTGCCAACAACGATACTGAAAGATGAATAACCTTCAGGTCTGGAACTCGTAGAACTATCCACGGCTCTGCTGGATCTATGGAAAAGTGTCAATCGTATTTTGAGAACAGTCTTCTGGTCACAAATTTCCAATGCGTATCGTCAATGCCGGCGCTGGATTGTTTACTTCTATCGCTGGTGCTAGGCCACTACTCGTTACGTCGTATTGACTTTAACCTCTGTTAGGCCCACATCTGTTGTAGCTATCACTGCTGCAGCTGACTCCACGCCGCCCCATTTGCCGTGTTCCCCAGTCGATCGTCCGGAGTATGGAGGTAGCCTGGCTGGGCCGACACGCCTACCTGCTGGCGGGCTGTCTGCTGCGTCCGCAACACCGGCGCGCCGTCGCCGAGACGGTGGCCGCTCTGCCGGCCTCTCTGAGCGGGGAGCAGCGCGCGCGACTGGCGCTGCTGGCGGCGCGTCTCCCGGAGACCGCTGGTGACCTAGCGGACGGCGTGGCGGCGGCGCTGGGCCCGTCGGCGCCCGTCGAGCTGCGGCGAACCGTCACCGAGACGCTGGCGGAGCGGCGCGATGATCTGGAAGACGCGTCGGCCGGCGCGCGCCGCGGTCAGGTGCTGCTCGTGCTGGACCGCGAGGTGCAGCGCTACCCGTGGGAGACGGTAGCCGGCCTGGCGCTGGGACCTGCCTGCCGCCTCCCGTCGCTGGCTATCCTCGGCCTGTGTCTGACCAGTCGCAGCCAGCGGCCCGCGCCGCCGGCGGCCGCCGCGGGCGCCACCTACATCCTGAACCCGGCCGGAGACCTGGTGAACACGGAGCAGCGCATGGGACCGTTCCTGGAGCAGCGCGGCTGGAACGGTATCGTCGGGCGGCCGCCCACGCTCAAAGAGTTCTCCGCGGCGCTCACCGAGGGACAGGTCATGGCGTAAGTGACGGGTGTCGATAGTCGATGCCAATACCCAGACCAGACCAATACTGCTCCTGAAACCCAGACATAGGTAGGCGCGTATGGGTATTGGGTAGCCGGCAGGGAGGGCCTACGTAGAGGTATGTTAGCTTATGTGTATGCCTACGTATACTGCATAGATACTGTGTCTACGGCAGCGACAGAGCCTCCCAACCTTTGAGTTTTGACTGAACTGTACTGTACTCGCAGGCCCGACTGCTGATTGAACTGTACTGGACGCGCAGGCCCAACTGCTTCTGTCAGGCAGCAGCTGTTACTCCCTTCCAACTGCTAACTTCGGGCTGTTGTACTTTTCTCGCAGGTACTGCGGCCACGGCAGCGGCAGCCAGTACCTGCCGACGGAGAAGCTGCGCGCGCTGCACTGTAACGCCGTGGCGCTGCTGTTCGGCTGCAGCAGCGGTCAGCTGGTGCAGCCCGGGCCGACGGCCGACCCGCACGGCTCGGTGCTAGCTTACCTGATGGCCAACTGGTGAGACAGCTGGGTGGAATGTAAGGTAGAAAAAGATGGCGGGCGAATACGCACTACACAGGAGTTGAAATGAAATGGACCACGAAAACTGTGTTTGTGGGACGAGGGCGATCCTGGTAGCCGCGTTAGTTCTCTGTGGCAGTATGACAGTTACCGTGATCTTTGGTAACCTTTGGACTGCTCACTGTGGTATGTAGTCGTACGTCTGAGTTACTGCGACCCTCTGAGCTACCTGTGGTAATATGGGACAGTATATCTGTCAGCTATCGTGGTCCCTAGTAACTTGTGGTCGGTCATAGTGTTTCTGACAGTTACTCTTCGTCTGTTCCACAGTCCGGCGATTCTCAGTGTGTCTCATTGTGTCCTTCTTTACCCACAGTCCGGCGATTCTCGGTGTGTCTCACAGTGTCCCTCTTTACCCACAGTCCGGCGATTCTCGGTAACCTGTGGCCGGTGACAGATAATATGCTGGACACGTACTCCAAGGCCGTCATTGAACAGTGGACAGGTGAGGACTGAGCGGCATCAAACTGAGTGTCAAAGGACTGTCTCTCGTGGGCGTCGGCCTGTCAATGAGATTCCTGGATTAAGATTCCGGATGGGGAAAGTGCAACTGATGTTTACAAAACGCTTACAAGAACTGGATACTTTGTAATAAAGTTTTACAAAAAAAGTTATAGTGGGTTTTATTTGTGTTGTGTAGAGTAGGACAGTGGTAGCTCCAGCGTTCAAGGTTTGTTCTTTCTGCGCTTTGATAGCAGGACGGTTTGACAACTCTTCGTTGGTATGAACTTCAACTAAATGTTCAACTAAATGAAAAATGAAATGAGACTTCTAGGTATGACGTAGTGTGTACTGAAAAGGTGTTTGACGCATCTGTTCTAAACTGACACCTCCCGTTGCAGACGGCCCCGGTGGCCGCAGTCTGCCGGAGGCGGTGTCGGCAGCGCGCAGCTCAGTCACCTCCTGGTTCATGGCGGCAGCACCGGTCGTGTACGGCCTCCCGGTCACTGCCGACCACATCCGACCTCGCCAGCCCGAGACCCCCTGTCCGGCCGCACAGACGATGGGCGACACCTCCCGGCTGAATGCTGCCGGTGACCAGTCCAAACTGGACGCCAGTGTCAACAAGTCCAGGTTGAATGCCACCATGGAGCGGTCCAAGGCGAGGCGGGGAGAGGACCGGCTCGGACTAGATGCCACCGCTGACAGCTCGAAACTGAACGCTCTCACCGACCGAACCAACATGACGGGAGTGCCGGACAGCTCCTGTGTCGGGCTGCTGGAGGCGCTGGACAGAGATGATAGGGCGACAGAGAAGTCGCGTGCCGACACGACGCGGGATAGTGTCAGCACGGAGCCTCCCCTGGACCGCACTCAGTCGGAGAAGGCGTCACAAAAGGATCCTGTGGAGAGCAAGAAGACCGCGGCGCGGGGCCTGACGCGGATACCCACCAAGGTGGCATATGGCACCGCCAGGAGCGCGGCCGGCACGGAGCGACCGCGCAGCGCTGGACGGGGTGGAAAGAAAGCGGCAGCGACGGCAGAGGTGGCTGCCGAAACCAAAACGACGGCCCGACCGCAGCGCGCCAGCCGCAGAATATGAATCAACTCGTAGGCAGGCTCTGTTACCTCGACGCGGCGGGAGGTGATTGATAGTACTCTTGTGTGAACCTGCCCATCGTGATTTTTAAGTGACTCATCCCCTGCGTTGTGCTCCGTGGTGTATCCCGTTTTAGCGCGATGTAGTGACTGTTACCATTTCGACTATGTATCGCAGACGTACGCCACTGAGTGCAGTTTTAATTCATGTTATAGTAAACGGCACATCGAGTATAGTCGAGTGTATTTGTAATGGTGTTCATAGCTTAGCCGTTTACGATACACGATTCACGGAGGCGCAAGCACCCCGAAGACATAAAGGCGCAAAGATTCACAGTACGATCCGTCGATTCCCGCGGTCCTTATTCCAGCGGATCCCGCACGCAGTGTTTGTGGTTTGTGTCTATTTGTAGTGCGTACCGTACACGCTCCGTTTGTAGTACTTAAGTCCTAAATGTTAGTATCGGACGGGACCGACCTGCTCGTGTCCCACTTCGATCACATTTCACAGCGCGTCAATAACTTAGGACCCTCCTGACTCCACGACCCTCGCCCAGCGGAAGCCTGCCCTCAAAACCCCTACCCATCCACTCATCAACCCTCATCATAGGTCTCCAGCACGTCCTTCAGATGGTCGTTGTCCTTGGGCGCCTTGTTCTTCCGCTTTCCTCCGCGAGACTTCCGCTTGGGCGGCACCAGCTTCTTCAGGCCGTGGTCATGCATCGCCTGGAGACCCTGGCGCTCCAGGTACTCCTCGATTTTCTCGTCGTCGACGCCGCGGACAGGCACGCTGCGCCACAGCTTGGCCAGCTCCTCGTCCACCTGGAAGCGGGCCGTGCGGTCGTTGTAGAAGATGACCTTCTTCTTGTCCTGCGGCCGGACGATGTAGGTGATGTCGTTGGCTATTTGCTGAAAATGGAGAAGGGAAAAGATCAGAGGGCGGCCGGGGATGCTGCTGCATACACAGCGCTGTGTTTGAGGCGGTGGAAATGTTTCAGACCAAATCGACGCACGTACCAAATACATTACAATGGAGTGAGATTTTTATTTGTAAAATGCTGACATTTTCACAACATACAATGAGCCTAGTGAACACCAGGCAAAAACAGTGGGCACATAACAACTAGCACTGCAACATTTACTTTCATAAAACGAACCAGCCTTTAAACGCCCATGTAAATAATGTGCAAATAGCAAATGTGCTCAATTATAAGCAGCTAGTTTAGTCATACAGGATAGTGAAAACAGCGCAATGCAGAGAACTAAGACGATAAAAATAAAAACAAATCAGGATCGGAAGATACCTAGAGTAAAGTTTAAATTTCGTCTCGACCTTTTTATCTGGCACAATTGTTTGTCATCCAAATTCGCTGATGTCCTGCTTTCGCCTAAGTAAGTTCAATATGAAGCCTTATGACTATTCGCCTCTTCCCGAGCTCCATCGTACCCCATCACCCACTACTGACTTCTCTATTCCTGCCCCGGCCCGCCTGTCCCTCCACACAGACCCCTCAATGTCTCGTCCGTACCTTCATAATGCGGTCGCAGTTGGGCAGGCTCTCCTGCACGTCCTCTAGCAGCAGGCCGCCATAGCCCTTGAGGTCGTGCTTCCGCAGTAGCTTCAGCATCGTCTTGCGGTCCCGCAGATCGTACGGCGGCTTGAACTGGTACTTGCCCTCCGGCGTCACCATGATCTTCGGGTTGCTAGGCAACGCCTCTGTCTGTAGCCACTGTGGGCGATAGGCAGTGCATTTCGTCAATATGTAGACACATTACCTGTGGGAAGGGACCACACCAGGAAGAACGCAATATGTATTATCGACACCGTCTGAATTAAAGCTACGCTGGTCAGTCAACAAACACAAAATTATCCGTAAAAAGAAATTCGTAGAAGCTACATACCAATGTATCCCCATGTCAGATAAATCAGGTAACAAACTTGTAAAGCATATCGCCGCTCGACCGTTTGTGAATTATAATGAGGTTGACTGGAACGCTATGATGCCACTCATACGCCGCACGTCCGCGCCTTATTCCACGAATTCCACTTCTCCCCACGCCCCTTCCACATTCGGCTCTCACCTGCTTGACTTTGGAGCCGGCGTCCAGCTGGTTGGTCTCATCTAGGATCTCCTCTAGGGTGAGCGGGTACAGATTGCCCTCCTGGTGGCGCTTGCGCATGTGTTTGACGATTTTGGCCAGCACGCCGAAACGGTACTGAGAGCTGCCCGATACCATTTTCAGGCTGGATGACAGAAGGGAGGGTGGTGAGTGTGTCGGGTCGGGTGGTGGGACCACCACAGGCTGGGGGACAAGCCATATCACTGCCAACTAGCTGGAAGGACCGGTCGCACCCGGGCGAGACCACGGAACGGTCCGAAATAAAAGGTGCGTTTTGCACACATATTGCGAAATGAGCTTACACTTATAATAAAATGCTCTTGAAGTTAACGAAGTAAATACGCTACAAGGTAAGCCAATCGAGTTGATAAAATGATTCTCTGTAAGTGCTAGTATACTTTTGGTCTTTCTAAATCCAGGTTAGGCAGGGCTAGCTTACCTGTGAATGTCGCCAGGGGTCGGTCCAGTTTTAGCCTTCTTTTTTGGAGGCTCGCTGACACTGGGTTTTGAAGGTGCCTTCTTTGGTTTGGTTTCCACCCTAGAAACACACAACATATACAATTCTTACCACCTGACACGCATTGGCATAAGTGTCCCACAAAATTGCATGGAAAAATGGAAACACACTAGATATTTCTTAAATGAGCAAGCAGTGCCAATGATCTGCAACAATACAATATCAAAGAGTCAATAATGAACATTGAAAAGCAGCATCATTATTGTAGGCATGTGATTGTGAAAAAAACATTCAATTGGTTGCACTCAGAGTCCTCCAGTTTAAACTTACACAGGGGTGGCCATTGCCTTCTTTCGGAAGGCATCTCTCTCCTTCAGTAGTGATGGATCCATAATGGTTATGTATTCCTGAAAAAGAGCACATATGTTGGACTTAATTTACATGCAATGCATAGGATGACAAAACAAAAGCCAACATCAACCAAGACCATACTGATTACTGATCAAAGGCTCACCCTTTGTCTTTTTAAAATGATAAAATGTACACTCTACAGACCTACCAGGTTTATATAGCCTTGCTACAGACCCATAAAGAATTAACATTTGAGCAGCCCTGCTATCAGACGTAAGTTTAAAAGAGCAAAAGTCTACAAGCTGAAGGCTTTCAGCCCAAGGACTTGCTGCCACTAGGATCAAAATAGAGCTACATGCCTTCTTATGGGATAAAGTAAATAAGAAGTACATTTAAGTACTACCCAAATTTTCAGATATCCCCATAGTTTTTGGGTATCATAACCTGAATCATGAAAAAGGTACTCTCCCAACAAAAAGGACACATATTTAAATCCCAATAATGATCCATCAATCATGGACAAAATAAAAGCAGAAAATAATATGCAAATCAGGAATGACTAGAAACAATGTCTTAGAATTGAGATTCTGACACTGCAGTGTGCCAGCACAATCACCATATGGCACACAGTACACAATCAAAGCACTTTCACTTTCAACATGATTCCCAGTACAATAACATTATTTACTTGCCGACAATCTGAGCAAAAACAAATGAGATACCTATGGTCTCCTTTGGCATCAGGCATGCTTTATAAATTGCCAGGACTGTACAGATACCTATAAGTTGGTAAGCACTTAGCTCATGCGGACACCAAGCAAAAAAAACACTCATATTGAAGACCTTGGTGACGGTCCCTACAAGACAATAATTGGAATAGACTGACGTGGCCAGACAGCGTAACCAAGGACTGACGTTACCAGACAACTACCAATTCTGAATTCATTGGCGCAAATCTTCGTCCAATATAGGTACTTTTATGCAAGGCTTCTACTACCTTAAGACTAGTCAAACTATCAAACTAAAGCTACAATGTGCACGGTGAGGCCAGGTCAGGTAATGCTCATAAAAATCAAAATGCTCTTTATTTGATA
Organism: Amphibalanus amphitrite; assembly: GCF_019059575.1. Taxonomy (NCBI): domain Eukaryota; kingdom Metazoa; phylum Arthropoda; class Thecostraca; order Balanomorpha; family Balanidae; genus Amphibalanus; species Amphibalanus amphitrite. The sequence goes on from NW_024881617.1 coordinate 786,075, forward strand.
TTTTCTGGTTGAAAACAGTCATAAACGCAGAATTCAATTTGTTTTGGAATCGACGGCTACATAAACGGCTCAGTAAAAGAAAGCTTTAACCTTTCCCATACATACTTTTCACAACTGAAGAATTCAAATATAGACAAATATGAAGACGCCCTGTGAAAGACTCCCCCCGAAGCACAAAAAACAAATAACGCTCCCGACGTTCCTACAGTGAATCAGCGAACGACAAAAATGCACAAATATTCATTAAAATAAATTGTCTCTTCTGCGCCATTATTCCTTATTTATGTTCAAAAGCAGATGTCAGTCTGTGCTGCTTTGTTATTGTTGCGTTCATTTTGCATTATTTAAACAGTTTTTGAGATATGTTGCATAATTTTAATTTTAAAATATATTGATGCCTCATAAACTAGGAATTCAAGTTACAAGTTCGACAAAATTTTAACAAAAGTATTTACGATATCAAACTATTCTGTTGACGACAGATTTTTCAGAACATGTTTCGTGAAAGGCTCGTTTATTTGCTCACTGCGCATGCGCAAAAGCAAGGTCTTGTTATGCGAAGATTTCCGCGTCCGCTTCACTCGCACTCCCCTCTGCGCGGCGACAGCTGCGCCCGATCGTCTCTCTGAGAAACGGGCGACGCTGGTTAGGGGGTGAGTCGGGTCGACTTTCACGAGGAACGCGTCGAGGGGCACTAGGGTTGTTGTTCGTCGAGCAGTGAGGTGCGGATTAGTCGCGTGCGCGAGGCTAAGTGCTCCGGAGGTGTGTCGTGTGTCTCAACCTGTGCTCCGCGTTGCGTTGTGAAAGTTCTCTCTGAGAATAAGTGAAATCTTGTTCTCTAGTGTTTCTGAATTTCAATTATCAAGCAGCAAAGCTAGAAGAAATTTGGAACCGCTCAAGCTCTAGCCAGCAAGCAGGTCAGTACGAATGCTCTCCAGGCTGAGGTCCAATGTCGATTCCGGAATGTGTTGATGTGGCAGTGGGTAATTGGGCTGTGACTTCAATTTTTTCAGTCCTCATCATGCTTCAATGCATTAGTAATTTTTATTTAATCATTTCAGCATTTTTTCCTTTTTACAAGCATACTGTTTCTATCCTGAAGTGCTAAACTGACTGAACCCTTCTTGACGTGGCACCTTGAGCTGTTCTGTGCTATTCATTTCAATTTTGATAGGCTATGGCCATTGTTTTCTCTTTAGGAATAATGTTATCTTTTTTCATTGCCTATTACATTTTCAATAACTTTCAAAAGTTCTGTAAGCCAGTTGAGATGTTTAAACTCCTTGAAAATAGCTTTTCAGCTTGTTGGAAACCTATTCTATTCTTGCATAATGGGTACCTACCTGCTACACCTTTGTCAGCATGCTCTCTGAGTGATAGAAATGTGATTCAGTGATGGTCTTCTGCTGGTTATCAATTTAGTCTTGCTCGATTTTTTTTTCCTTTCTAGCCATAAATGATATTTTGAATTAGACTTGATATAAAACTTGCACCCTTGCCACTCTCCAGCTCTTACAAGAGTTGGAACTTGGATTTGATGCAGACTATTTACAATTTCTTCATACTTCGTAGTCCCATCATTAGGTACCTATTCAATTCAGCTATATTGTTTATGTTATCTTTTTATTTTGTGTGAATGCTCACTTCTAATGATTTTTAGAATCTACATGTGCCCTATGCACTCACTACATCCTACATATATCTTCTTTAATTGCGATTATAGCAGATTTTTCTCGTTCGAAACTGGAGAAGTTCCCTTCGGTCGTCGGTAATGGGTCTGATTTGAAAGTTGGCCCGTTACATCAGCCAGCTGTACGCCAGTAGGGTCGTCACTTGCCGATCGGTCGCGAGGCATACACCGTAGGGAGGTCGCTGATCGATGACGCTGCTTGGTTGAAACGAAGCATTCACAAACCCTTGGAGGGTCTTCGTTTCACACCGATTATGGAGCTAAATCACCGTTACCTGATGACTCTCTTGTGTATCGTTTTATTCATTTGTCTGTGAATGGAGTGGATGGGATCCAGCCGGTGGAGTACCGAAGTATTAAAGTAACCTTTCACCGTCAAAGTCCCCGGAAAACTGGCAAACACAAGAACGTCATCAGCATCGAATTCTTACGAAGAAGTCTTGTTCGCAAACACCCACCGTGGACCTCAGCGTCTTGGACGTCGTGTCCTTGGTGCTGCCGGCCGCCATTATGTCTGCCCTAATCCGCGCCGCCCTGCCGGCCGTTTTTGCCACTCCGCGGAGGGCTTTGTAGGGCCCGCTGTTAGCCATCTATCGGAGCCCGGAAATGGAGAGATGACCTGGCCTCGAGGCCTTCAACTCCCAAGACAAACATCTGCACGGCGGAGATGGACGTTTCAGTATGCACGCGGCTCGCGGCCTCTGTCGGCGCTTCCCTCCCGTTCACTTTGTCACAAGAACTGGCTCACCTCAGCCGAGAGGCGGCCGGCGTGTCCGAGAGGAATGTCCCGCGCCGAGCAGCACTCCGGCCGGTTCTTTTTGCTCGTGTCAATCGGGCTGGCTGCGTGTTGTGTACTTACTAACAACTCGTCGCATATCGTGGCACGTCAGGGTCGTTTGCCGCCACCCTGCGCTCTGTAGACGGGTTATGCACGGTGGGCTATCTAGCAGCGAGTGATGGATGTCTTCTGACGCGAGCTCTGACGAGCCGTCCCGTGTCCGCGTCCCGGCGAGCCGTGGCGGGCCGCCATGGCCGCGGCGGGACCTCGAGACTGGAATGTGTTCCGAGGACAGTTGGCCATAGCTCTTACCATATAGGTCGCGAGAAGTGACAGGGCGCCCGTTTCGGTGGGACGCGTGGACGTTTTATACATGGAAATCGTGCGCACGTGGGATCTCACACTCCTCCGTATCGATATGGAATAATTGCATGTTAACAACCAATATATGAGGATAAAGATGCCAACTTTATGACCAGTTTGACGTCAAACCTATTGCTTTTCCCTAACAAGTGTGTTACTGTTATCTCATGTGCTATTTTGGATTTTGTTTCGTTCTTTATTTGTCGTTTTCCCTAGCAATCCTTAACACCCTTTTTGCCCGCTATGTCTAATCTGCTGTTTCGTTCAGCTGAAGTTGATATTTTAACCTCCGTCTTCTCGCCCTATCCCGTGCTCCGAGTGAACCCAACCCAACCTGACCTGCCTCTCTCCGCTTTTGCAGGTGTCTCGGCGTGCCGCCGCCCCTCCGATGGCCGTGGTCGGCACACGCAGCTCCCGGCAGTGCATGATGGCGTTCCACGCAGTGAACGGGCCCCACAACGCCATCCTGGCCGCCGCGCAGCCCACCTTCTCGTCAGTAGTGCCCACGGACGCGCAGCCCGACAGGCCCATCGGCTACGGCGCGTTCGGTGTCGTCTGGTGAGTAGAACCTCTGGGGTAGCTGTAGCAGTGGGGTGGGGTGGTTACGATGCTGGAAGAGTATGATGGATATACGGTACAGTCTAATGGTTGGAGTGTGAGATGTTTTTCGTCTCTCACTGAGAAAGAAAGGTTGGGGACCGTAAATATGCTTCAGTGGAGCCTAATTGTTGAAAATGTAGTGGTATGCCTTAGTCCGGGGTATGCACTAAACCCCAGAGTCTTATGTAAATCTGTCTATGATGGGCGATATCTGGTAGGTGTATATGCGAGTCGCCATCTGGACGTTGGTGCCTTTCAGAGCCGCATTGCAGAACTGAATGTCCGATATGTCGCGTCACTGCCGAGCACCGTTTCCCTCGCTGGAGCTCAGACAAGGAAGTTATTCCAATGTCAGTGTCCGGATTCGATACGTGGAAATGGACCGGTGCCGTCCTGATGGTAATCGATAGCGGTCCTCGCTCCCCATCCTGTCGTGGAGGTTTAGAGAGCACTGGTCGTCACCGACTGGACCTCTAAATCGTGGGTCACAGCTGCTAACGAGAGACGACCAGCAGCTCAGCGACGGACGGCCCGCGGCTGCCGGGTGATGTCCAACCGTCGGACAGCCGCGGGGATGGATGGGAACTGGGATGGGTAATGGAAAGGGAGCAGCCCTGATTGCTGTCTGCTGTGCTGCAGAGAGAAAACCCATTCACAGTCGATCATTAGCTGGAAGTTTAATGTTTTGATAAGCGAATTTTTGGTGGGCTTGGTCGTGGCAACTTCTACATATATGTCCACTCCGCTATGTCTGTCACAGCCCATGTTCACAAACGAACACCGTCGCCCCCTCCTCGCCAGTCACCGGAGACCAGTATGTCGGTTCTCGATACGCCCAGTAGTGCTAACTTTGGGAAATACCTGGTCATACCGGCTGCATAATCCATGACGTCGGTGGCCATGTTCGACGGTTTTCCTGTTTACTTTTGGCTGCCGAAGGTGGTGTGCTTGACTATGAATTGCGCGCCAGTTGTTGCGATGACTCATGGCAGTTTTGGAAGCTTACCCGTGCGTTCGTCGTAAGCCATGTAAAGTTCAGATATATCAGATTATAATGTGTCTGTTACAGGCAATGTGTGGAATCAGGCATTCTATAGAATGCCTAGGCATTCTATAGAATGCCTGACCGACCAGGCATTCTATAGAATCCCTAGGTATTCTATAGAATCCCTGACTGCTTAGGCATTCTATAGAATGCCTGGCTTAAGCTCCCAGGCATTCTATAGAATGCCTAAGTATTTTGATTGTCCGAAACACACTTCGAAAATTAGGGGTCAGTGGCAGTAATGCTATTTGTTTACCTAATTTTCATTGTTGGCCTAGGCCGGTCGTCACCTCACACCATTTCAGGGCAATGAGCTGAGAGGAAGCGAGGGAGGTATTGGGCTATGCCGACCACCAAATGGTGCGCCGCAAGCAACAGCTGATCCAATTCCGTTGGCACGGGAGAGCCACGGCGCAAGGCACGCGGGAGAGTCACAGGCCAACCAGTCGCTTAAACGGTTACCCTCGGAGGATTATGCTGCTACAGATACGAAGCTGCATTAGAAGAGTGTTGGCTGGGAGGGTGGACCGTAGGCTTGAATCGAAAGTGATTGCGAATGACGATGGTTTTGTTCTGATGTTAGAAATGAAGGTGAAAAATACACCAAAGGTCACATTTTATGTCGTCATAAGCACTTCGTGTAACGACTCTCAATATACATACATGGACAGCTCAACCTACACCGTAATGTCAGGGAATAACCTGAATAAATGGTTCATTATTCCACGTCTGGGCGGTGGCCCGGCCGTAACAAGAGCCGGATTAGGTGTTGTTCGATCTCCCCTTCCAGCTTGACTTCTGGGCCATGCGGTATTCGAAAGGTCGTCAAAGACTCAAAATTATGAAATTTTACTTCAGTTCTTCTTTGGCAATGTTCGAAAGGGTGCCATTTCTAAAACAAATAGCTAAGCCATTTTTTAGGTCAGCCCAATTTTTGTCCATTTTTGGCTCGTAGCCGTTTTCTTCAGTTTGACCTTAAATCAATTCCTTAGAAGGCAAACACCTCCAAAAATGGACGATTTGTCAATTTTTTTCTGTGTATTTTTTTTTTTTTTTTTACCAAAGGCGTTTCCGATATTGACATTACCACCATCGTCTTTCTAGCGTTAAGATAAATACTCTGTACTCTCAGAATGAAATCCTGATACAATTTGACCTAATAAGGTCAGATTGAATACCTGACCGGAAAATTTGACTGAATGAACATTTGACTGAATGAACATAAATAGCTGAACGCAAGGTAGCCTGGCAGAAAATAATACTGTTACATGTCGGTCTGTGCTCATAATCTTATACAACATACAATATATGTTGGAAAGATTCGTGTATTTCCTAGGCATTCTATAGAATGCCTGAAAATCAGGCATTCTTTAGAATGCCTAGGGATTCTATAGAATCCCTGGTGGGTCAGGCATTCTATAGAATACCTAGGGATTCTATAGAATGCCTGGTCGGTCAGGCATTCTATAGAATGCCTAGGCATTCTATAGAATGCCTGATTCCACACATTGCCTGTAACATGTCGATTGGTTAGCTGAGGTAAGCCTGTGTAATGAAGAGAATAGCCAGATTACGGGGAGTGAAGTCTCGCTGGTACCGAATCCAGTACTGACTCGCCCCGGGCGCTGTCCACGAGGGCGGAGCTGCGCGTTCGCTTTCGTTGGTCGCCAGCCCGGCCGGCGGCGCCAGCTCGCTGGTGACCTGGTGACCCACTTCAGATGGGCCGGCGTCCACGCACCGCCAGAAAGCGAGAGCCACGCTGGTCGCTCGTCCGACCTGCTCTGACGCGTATCGTCCCCCGACTTTCTCATCCATCCGCTGGTCGCAGTCTGTCCCTTTGCGCTCTCTCGCGTCGTCTTCCTGCGGCCCTGCCTATTTATCCCTCCCAGCCGCGCGGTGGCCTCGGCGCAGAGGAGGTGGCGGGTGTTTTGAAGACGGCGCGGGCCGGTCCGGCAGTTCCCGAGCCATCCTACGACTACCATCTGCTGCCGTTCAGACGGCGAAAATAGGCCGACCCGCCCCCTGTCCGCCGACCCGGCGTTCTCGATGTGTTTGCGCGCGACGACTCTCCGGGGCTTCTCAGGACCGGGTGGCCGCTCCTGCCCACCTGTACCGCCGTGTTTGTGCGCGTGTTTGCCGGCTCTGAGGAGCCGAGGGTCGGCCGGACGGACTGCGGTGAAAGGAGGGACTGGCTTGTGGGAGGGGCTGGCCAGGACTCGGCAGACAGGATCAACAAACGCTAAAGAGGCGAGGAGGGGACGGGGGGAGGCTAATAGAGACAAACAAGTCGCCGGATAGAGTAGCTGACCGCTGTACCTCGTAATGATGATGTGCTCAAATTCCTTCATGTGATGATCAGCACTCTGACCTGAGTAAGTCACACCGTCCAGTAAGATCCGTATTGCTCGGTACGGACGAGCCGGGCTTACATCTAAGAGGGCGTACCGAGGGAGAGAGTTTGAGTGATGGCGTGCGCGCGCGGCAGCACTTAGCCTTGGTGCCATCCCTGCCCGCCCGCCCGCCGGGTGAGAGAGTGCCGGGTCAGGGGGTACGTCAGTAGACCAATGGCGCCGAGCGGCGTCTAACCTCTGCATCCACTGCACGACCTCTGCTGTCCTTAGCAGGTCCTGAAAGCGGCACCGCTCAATTGATCATGTTGATTTCGGTGTAACGTAAGCTGAGGAGACAGGCGACTCATCCCGCCGCGTCCCGTCTCCGCTGAGCTGAGCCCCAGTGTCCCGCAGTGGTGATGTGGTGGGCAGAGCTCATTGGCACCCCTCTACGGTCGGTCACGACCTCTTGGTGCGGTGGCGCCCCGGCTGCAGACCTCTACACCATGACCCCGTATCGTGCGGCGCGGCGCGGCCGTCAGCGCTGCACGCCGCCCCACGCGTCCCATCAATTTTCACTGCGGCGTCCCTGCCGTCTAGTCGACACAGCCCGGCGCGTGTAGCCCATCGCTGGCTCTCAGTCCCAGTCCGTGTGAGTCAGGCTGGCTCAGCCGGGCCGATTGGGCGCAGCCGGTCCCGACCGGCTGGGTGACGCCACTCGTCGCGGCTCTGATTGCCTAACCCAGTTGGTGTGTGGCCGCCAGCGCGTGGCCGCTGGGCCGGCCGAGGTCGGTCGGTGGGTGACGCGCTGGGTCGACCGTCCCACCGCGTCCCCGGGTGCCCTCGAGCGGCGCTGGGCGGCCGGTGGCCGAGCTGCCGCGGCCGCCGGTGACCGGATGCCGTCCGTTTGGAGGCCGGCTGCTCGCCAGCCGCCGGCGACTGACCTCCAGCTCGGCGCCGGCGTCGGGCCTGCCTTTGTGCGCGACGCCGGGCAGGTGTGTGCGCGTTCGCAGCCACCACCTGCTGATAACGCGCCGGAGACGCGGCGGGCTGGTCTTCACGGCCGCCCGGCCCGCCCCGCCGCCGCCCGCCGGCCTGTCCCGCCGCCGACAGCCGCCCTTTGTCGTCTGGTCTGCTTGGTCTGCCGCGGAGACGGGCTCGAGTTGCGACTGGGACAGCTGCCCTCCATTGGTGACCTCACCCTACGCTCCCGAAATGTCTTTGGCAAAGCAGGCGGCGCTTTCCTGATCTGGGATGTATTTCATGTTCTGCGCGTTAGTAGTGGAACGGCAAAACAATAGCTACTGCCCTCAATGAGTGGCTGTAAATGGGCTGCTTATCGGGTGATCTGCTTTCAACGTGTGGCTCAACAAATAAGCGGGAACGCTCTCCACCAGCCTGGCTAGATTTATATTTAATTGATTTGTGCATCCAAATTGTTATTTGCTCTTCTGCTGCCTCCATCGTACGCTAAATTGCAGGACTCCGCGCAGTGCTGGACTAGTCTAGTCGAAATCGGACCTCGACATGTTTTTTTTTTCGTCTGACAGCCTCCCCGGCATGGAATGGTATCTCAATGCCCTCTCTCTGCCGCCCTGTGTTGTCATAAGGGACGGCTGCCGCTGGTCTGGCGGCTGACGGCGGGTCTGTAAATAGTCCCTCCCCTGTTATGGAGAGCGGCGGTGCGGTCGCACCACCGACCGGCTCGTTGGCGGGTATTGATTGGCGGACCGTTCCCACGCCCCGTCCCGTCCCCGGTTGTGCCTGGCTGCCTCCCAAACGCACCAGAGACGCCCCTGAGGCGTACCTCGAGGCGCCTAGAAGTAGAATGTACTGAGAGTACACCAGAGACTCACTTTGTCAGAGCCCAGAGGCGCTCTCACACCGAGAGCCACCCGAATCGTACACGATTATTATAAATGCGTACATCACCCTGTGGCGTCCTCGCTACTGCGTGGGTCGGCCTCATATGGGCTGTTGTTTACATCTCCGGACTGATGGTCGGGTCTCGATAGTGACCGGATACCGCGTCCCATTTAGAGACTGTGAAATCGAACCTGCCCCGCAGACGAGAAAGTCGAGCAATCGACGCATGCCATCCCTCAACTCGTTACGCTCGCCGCCGGGGGCAATGCCGGGCGTGTATTGTTTCTCTAAGAGCCGGCCGTGGCTGGTAGCTCTCTCTCTCGGTGTGGGTCGCTGCGGGGTAGCTCTGCGTGTCGATCGTGATCCCGCGCCGTGACTCACAGCTGCTGGGGGTGCCGGGAAGTGAGGGTCGGTCACTCCACATCCCCGGGAGTTGTGGTCAGCGGGGCGCGACCACACTGTGCCGCCCCGCCGCCGCTCGGAGCAGGGTGGTGGTCTGGCGCCGGGGACTGGGACCGACCTTCTGATAATGGCCGGGGCCATTGTACTGCCGGGAAGCGATCAGCACCGCGCTGACAGCTGTCAGGTCGGGTTCAAGGTGTGGACTGAACTGTCGGCAGCATTGGCTGGGATGTGGCGAGGGCCTCGAGGAGTGTTGGCAAGGGCACCGGACTGTGGGCGGAGGGGGTGGTGATGTGCCAGCGTACCGGCACCGACCCATTGCGGTAGTCGATCGGTAGAACCAACTGGTCGGTCTTTGTGACCTGCTCCGCCGCCCGGCCTTTGACCGGGCGGCCCAACTCTTTGTTGCCGTTCGGGGGACCGTTCCACGTGGCGATTTCCGGCGATGACGTTCGTCCGAAGCCGTCAACGACGTCTCTTCCGAGCACCGGCGGCGGACGGTCGCTGCACGGCTGACGCCCGCCGGACAGCCCAGCCCCGGTACTGTGTAGCGGGGCGATAACCGGCACCGCTGCCGGTAAACCGTGATAGCCCCGTCCCGCCTGGAGGGGGCCGAAAGGTCACGGCGGCTGGACGTTCCCTATCTGTGCCGGTCTTATCACGGGGGCTTGGAGCCACACCGTGATTCGTGAGAAGCAACGCTGGCTGACCGTGGTCAGAACACAGGAATGTCGGTCGAGACAGGCCGCCGCTGGTGGCGCCATGAATGGACCACCCGCTCTCTGCTGCTGCCGTGACGTCACTCCGGCCACCGGGGGTGACGTCACGGCACGGCTCTCACGCCGGCCGGCCGGCCGTGCCGGACTGGTTTTGGGCGGACAAAGAGCGCTGTTGGACGGCGCCATAGCAGAGCTGACGGCAAGGTCAGCTGTGTCGACAGCAGCCCGACAGCGGCCCGACGGCGGCCGTGGCTCCGACAGGAGTTGGGATTCACAACTACCGTCACGGCCGACATGGCCGTCACGATGTCGATCCGTCGCCGATCGGTCACCACCACGTGACTTTATCATGTTAGTGCTGGAGTTTCCGACGACCGGCCTGGCTCACGGGAATTTGGTCAGTCGTCTGGCGCTACCGTGTCGAGCGATGTCTGACTCGGCCGGGCGATCTGCGTCATACACCAGTGGGCGGGGTCGGGCGGCCCGGCGCGTCACAAACGTTCGTCACGCGTCACACTGGTCTGCCACGTGCCTTCCCGGACCGAGTGCCCGGCTAGTCAGCGTTTCCGATGCTGCCGGCCCGGTAGCGCGGGGCTGGCCCGGCGTGGAACTCATAGTCATGGTCAGCGCCAGCAACATGCCCGCGGCGATGGACGGGCGGACGGACGGGGGGTGGGTGGGTGGCGGTCGGAAGGGAAACGGATGGTCGATTTGTGCATGAAGGCAGGATACTCTCTTCCCCTCACGTTACGCCATAAGAGTTTAGAAATCGGCTTCCGGCTCAGCAAACCTTTCCGGTCATATGTCCTGCACTTGTCGCTCACCCAGCCTGACTCATATGAACAGGCATGTGTTTGTTGGTTTGCTGGTCTGTCTGTCCGTTCGTCTGTCTGCCCGTTTGTTCCCAGCGCGGCCGTTCGGTCGTCGTTCGGTCGATCTAGCGGTCGAGTGGTCACTGGCGCGGTCTGACGGAGCTCCCAGCTCGCCCTGCGACCGCACGAGGCCCGTTGCCGTGCCGTGCGCCGGCCCCGGGCCAGGGACCGCGGCCGCGGCCCGGCCTCATCTGGCCACTGATCCACCGCCCCGATCTTGATTGTTGTCCGCTCGTGAGGCCCGGATTGCGACCCGCTGGAAATTCGTTGATTCGTGCAGCGCTGAGCCTCAGTTCCGTGTGCTCTGAGGGCTGGATGCAAATGCATCTCACAGCTGAGTGAATGCTCGGAACTGATAACAGAGTTGAGTGACTGGTGTGGGTAGCTTTGTTGGCCTTTGGTGGTGCATGGTTTTCAGGCTGAATGGCTAGATCGGGAATCGGATTTCTTCGTGAGTGTATGTGGGTATTTCCTGGGTGAGAGGTATAATAAAGACACATCTACCCAGATGTCGGTATACGCACTAGCCAGATAAATTGGTAAGTACCCTAATGGTTCTCAGCGCATTGCGTAGGTGCGCGCGTTGCTATTCATACCAGGGATAATGTATCGCTCCTGACGATGCGGAGTAGGCGTAAGAGCAACCGGAGCCGGTGCCAGGTCGTGGGTTGCAGGGAGTCCCTGTGCTGGGAGTGACTGGATCCGTCCCATTTCGTCAGCTCCCCCGCCGGTCCCCGCCACGGCCGATGCCCTCTCAGGCGGCGGCAAAAACGGCGTGCTCGCCGCCATGGCAGAGGCATGTCCGGCGCCGCGCGCCCCATACGGCGGCGGTGCACCTATTGGCTGGGACGCTGGCGGTTGAGCGCGCATGAGAGGCTTCCCTTGGCGGCGGGGGTTGGGACGGTGAGGCGTGTTTTCCCTTCGTTTTTCCGGTGAGCAGGTCTGGCCAGGGTCAGGTCGGCCAGTCCGGCCGACGGGTCTGGCCGGGGTCGGCGGGATAAACACGCCACTTGGGTCGAGGTCAGACGGGTGAGATCCAGGTTGGCTGCAATGTTCCCTGTTCTGCCGTTCTGGCCTGGCTACTAGTACTGTCGACGGGAGCACTGGTGTGGGGCCTGTCGATCTGGGACCACAGGCCTGTGAGGCGTGCTCTCCGCCACGTGCTCTGTAGACTCCGCCCCGCTGGAGCTCCCCTGGAGCGCTCCAAACTCTGGTTGCCACGGCCCAGCTCCGTAGTTCCGCCTCAGAGTTCCAGCGGTGCCACTGGAGGAAAATCCGGGCATACTCGCGCCCGCACACATGTGTCGGATACGCGGAATGGTTGGGGACGCTGTGACATGCCGCGAGCCATCTGCGTGCCACCGGATCCGTATCCCCTGCAGCGCTGAGCCTCCATTCTAAGACACGGATGCGACCTAGCTCCGGGTTGGGAACAGTTGGTATCCGATCTCTGTTGTTGCGTCTCTATGGCTGAGACAGCAACCTTGGCGACCATGGGTGACTGTGAACGGTCAGTTCCGTGTAAAAGACCCGGGCTGGTTCGACATTTACTGGGTACTGAGAGGTAGGCGCTTGAATGAAACCGCGACTAGCTAGCTGACTACTACTGACTGATTCACATATCTAATGATTCACTTCACTAAGTCATTTTCTCGCTGACTGTATGATTGTAGCTCTCTGACTCGGCGGCTTGACTCGGTGACTGTGACTCGGTTACTGACTCGATGACTATGACTCGGCCTGGTCCGGCTGTCTCCTACACGGCCGTGGCGTTATGATGGTCTGGTCACGGTTAGCGCCCGGCTGCCCCCTCTGGTCACGGTTAGCGCCCGATCGGGACGACGGTGAGAACAGGGCGCCTGGGGCGATTTGATCAAGGTTCGTTAAATTTACACGTGACGTTTGGCACATGGAATGCCGTGACGTACACGTGACGTTTGGCACATGGAGGGAGAAGTTCCAAATGTCACGTGACTAATATGCCCTCCGGCGCCCTGTTTTCACCGGCGTCCCCCGATCGGCTGTGGTCCTGTCACGGCCCATCGGCGACCGGCGCCTGTCAGTCCTCGCTCGGCCGCTTCTAGAGATGGCGACGTGACCCTGTGATGACTTGGGTGCTGCCGCGGGCAATGGACTCTTCCATACAACCTCTTGTCGCTGTTGCTAGCTCTTCTTGTCAGTCTTTGTTGTTAGTGCTATTACTTTGACGAGTTTGCTTGACGGTGTGTCTTGGGCAGTATCAGAGGGTCAGGCAAGTGTGTCGTCTGCTGAGTGCTGAGCTATGCTGGCCAATGCTTAGCTCGGTGAACGGTGCTAGCCGTTCGGCCATGTTTTACATGTTGAGTCATGGTGTGTCATGCCATTCTGTAATGTCGGTGCGTGCAGCTGCGCCTTAGGCCAGCACGACCACTCGGCGTGCTGCTAAGCCTATGCGTTATGCCCACGTCGGGCCACAACTCGTGTAGACCTCTGCGCAGTGGGCGCCACGCACTACGCAGCGGGCGCACGCAGCTCTCTCTCCGGCCTCTCTCCGCTCGGCCGAGCGCCAGCGGCGCCGATTCACGTCAAGGCTGAGGTGGAGCGGCAGCTCTCGCCGGCGCGGCCCAGGGCCACCGCTGCCGAGCGCACCCGGACAGGGGCGGGCGCGGTGCGGCACGGCGACGGGACACGACAGCCGCAGCCGGCAACCGACGGCGGGGCGGCGGCGTTCGTTGCCCCTCCGTCGCGTCGCTGAAACCCAAACCGCCGCGCGGCTGGCTGGCCGTCCCCTCGACAGATGCCGGCTGCCGCTGGGGACCGACGGGGGATGTATGTGGCGGGTACCGACGAGGCCGTCCGTAGCGACGGAACGGACCGCGAGAGCACGGGGAGGGCGACGGCAGACAAATGGGGCGGTCGACTGTGGCGGATGCAGACTGGCCGGCTAGACAGGGGGGGGGGGGGAGCTCGTGTGGTGTCTGGACCGCAAACGGCAATTTTACACACCAGACAGTGCTAGTGAAACTGTGATACACTGTCTGGTGGATGACTGCACTGGTGGGGTTTGAGGGACCAATAAGGTCAGAGAAGCACCCGGACCGACCAGAGCGGTGTACTGACCGGTCACGCCCCTGTGGACCGTCACAACGCCGACGTATCGGTCATCTGTCGCGTTACAGAGACGTCTGTCACATGGCTGTCACGCGGCTGTCAGACGGCCGTGCCCAGCCGGCTGTATCGCTGCGGCCGTCCGAGTCTATCGGTACCGGACGCGCCGGACGACCGCGCAGCTGCGCCGTCTCACCTTGGGCGCTGCTGTGCGGCTCGCCGGCTCGCGTTTTTGTCGCACAGCGGGCGCAGCAAAGCTGGACGGTGAGCGACGCCGAAAAACGGACCCCATCGGCCGATGTTTGGCCGTCCGGGCTCACAGCGAGCGTGGGAGACTGTGGACTGTGGAGCCAGCGAAGCGCGTCCTTTCGTCCCCGGACGCCCGTTGGCGAACACGGTCCGTGCTGCTGTGCCGAGTCCTTGATGTCGGACTGCAGTTTCAGAGCGCGCGGCGCGGCCGCGGAGCCGGGCCACGCGTGGGGTCCGCCCTGTGCCGTGTTTACTGGCCGCTCTGAGACCGGTCTAATTTTGGGGCGCCGGCCGGCAGTGTTTGCGCGTGTATGGCGTGCAGACTGTGTGTGGGAGCTGCGTACTGCGACACTGAATGGCCGCTCGGCCACACTGGGGATCCGGGAGGGCAGATACCAGATGACAGATGGGTGGCAGCATCGAATGAGCGTCCTGAGGAATGGGAAGAGGGCCGGCGTCCGGGCGACCGACGCTCGAATGTGATGGATGGCCTAACGTGACCGGCCCGGCCGTGCTGCCGCTCACTTCCTCTCCCTGTCCGACGGCGTCCCACCAGAAAAAGACGACCTTGTCCTGTCGCTGGCACGGCCGCCTCTGTGACGCGATCTCGTCGGTTGTTTGTTCGTCTCTGCTGTTGTGTTGCGCGCTGTCAAGGCCTAGCCGGCTAACAAGTCGTCATGTTGTGTTTCCGATGTTTCAGGGCCGTCACAGACCCACGAGACGGCAAACGAGTGGCGCTGAAGAAAATGCCTAACGTCTTCCAGACCCTGGTTTCTGCCAAGCGCGTCTTCAGAGAGCTCAAGATGCTCTGTTTCTTCAAACACGACAACGTAAGTAGAATTAGTGCCGATGCTGGATCGTGGAAGCTCGAGCTAGTTGGGGCTCTGTATTGAGTGTGGGGCGGGGCGGTCGGGGAGGGGGAGGGGGTCGAGCCGAGGACGCCATCAGCTGATCGCTCGGGGAGCATTCATTCTGGCCAGGGTTCATAATGTCCAGGGTACGCTATGCCCAGTGTCAAAATGGCCAGTGCCTTGAATGGGCCAGAGTTCATAATGTCCAGGGATTGCATGGTCCAAATGTGGCCAACTGGCTGCAGATAGGGTATATTCAAAGAGGCCAGGGTTCATAATGTCCAGGGCACGATGTGTCCAGTGTTCAAAATGGCCAGGGTTCATAATGTCCAGGGCACGATGTGTCCAGTATTCGAAATGGCCAGGGTTCATAATGTCCAGGGCACGATGTGTCCAGTGTTCAAAATGGCCAGTGCCTTGAATGGGCCAAAGTTCATAATGTCCAGGGATTACATAGTCACTGAAAGTGACGTCATTATGTAAAAAACACGGAATCAGCTCAATGCAAAGCAGTGCAGTGCCGAAGGCAATGCCTTAGGAGAGATTACAGGCAATAGTAAATCAAATATTTTTAGGTTAAGTGGTTATGTATCTGGCTTCAGGCCGAAGGCCTGAAGCCTGATGCATAACCACTTAACCTAAAAATATTTGATTTACTATTGCTTGCAATCTATTCATGCGAGAAACTTTTTCCTTATCCCTGGTAGGCAAACATCATTACCTTAGGTTAGGTTAGGTTAGGTTAGGTTAGGTTAGGTTAGGTTAGGTTAGGTTAGGTTAGGTTAGGTTAGGTTAGGTTAGGTTAGGTTAGGTTAGGTTAGGTTAGGTTAGGTTAGGTTAGGTTAGGTTAGGTTTGGTTGGGTTGCGTTGACTATGTAATCCCTGGACACTATGAACTCTGGCCCATTCAAGGCACTGGCCATTTTGAACACTGGACACATCGTGCCCTGGACATTATGAACCCTGGCCTTTTCGAACACTGGACACATCGTGCCCTGGACATTATGAACCCTGGCCATTTTGAACACTGGACACATCGTGCCCTGGACATTATGAACCCTGGCCTCTTTGAATTTACCCTATCTGCAGCCAGTTGGCCACTTTTGGACCATGTAATCCCTGGACAATGTGAACACTGGCCAATTCAAGGCACTGGCCAATTCGAGCACTGGACACATTGTGCCCTGGACACTATGAACCCTGGCCTAAATAATACGCACCCGATCGCTCGCCGGCCGCCCCGGCTGAAGTTTGTAGCTGGTCCGCTCGGCGGCGCCACTGATCGAGCCGTCAAGCCGCCATAGGTCTCTCTCTACGTTAGGTCCGTCCAGCATCGTGTTTGTGTTTATCATGCGGGTCGACGACGATGGCCACCAGTTCTCTGGCTAACGGCCGCTCTATGTACGGCATACGGGTCGTCGGGTCGGCGGCGCGGACGCCGCTGACGGGTGACGGCCCGGCCGCCACATGTCGGCTCTTTGTTCGGCTGGCAGCGGGTCCTTGAACCGGCCCGCCGCCGCCGCCGCCGCTCCGACGCCGCCGCCGCCACCGCCGCCACCGCCGCCCGGCCGGCAGCTAATGAAGCGGGCCGCAGCAGCGGCCGACAGACGGCCGGCGAGGGGCGCGAGCGGCCACTCACGGAGACGAACACGGGTGTATGTTGCGCTGCCGTGCCGTTCCTTTCCGTCTGTCGAGCTCACCTCAGCCGGCCGCCGACCGCTGCACGCGCCGCTGCTGCTGCCGGCTGCTGTCAGTGGCCGCTGTCACTGCCCGCTGTGAGAAGTTTTCACTCGAACGGACGGCCTCAGGCGGGGTCGTGCAAGACGCCATTTTGGATTTGATGACAGGCCTCAAATATGGTTTAGGATCAGAATGTAAATGCCGGAGTAATTCAGTTGCGATTTGCTCGTCGTACATAGGCTCGATGTGCGGAAGCGCCTGGCATGCCACATAAATGATGCAGTTTTACGAGTTCTCCGTGCTCTGAGGCGGCGAGCTGCTGCTGCGGACGCGGTCTCGGGGCCAGGTGCGCGTTTGTGCAGGCTGCTAAGGTTGCCAGGTGTCAAATCACACCGATCCGTCTGGGCATGGTGGGCGCGGCAACAGCGTCACGACCTTCGGCAGCGACAGACGTGCGACCACCGTGCTGTGCCGGGTCGCTGTCACCGAACACCAATCAAGTAAAGCTACCGCTCTGACGGCCGGCGGTCAGCCTTTATGACGCGGGAGCTGGCCACTGCCGGTCTCCGGTCGTGCTCGGCTCGTGTTCGGTGTCGGTGGAAAGACACCGCACCGCAGAGGTCAATACCACTGATTGGGCTCACCTCTGTTTCGCGCGTTCTCGCCGCCGCACTAATTACTGGACAGTATCAGTTTGGTAATGATTCTACCGCGATGCACGCCGCGTCATTGGCCGACTCTGACGCTAGTAACGCGTCACGTGCCAGTGTGGCACACGTGACGCCCGGCACGTGAAGCGTTTGATCGCAGTAGTGAGTGGGTCTCATTTCCCGGCAACCGAGTCGGCTGGCTCTGACGTCAGGGCTCGCCCAGTGTCCACTCATCCTTCAATCTCATCATGGCGATTGAAGATCTAAGCACCGTAAAACGATTGTCCTCGGGCTATGGCTATTGTAGCTGGTAGATCGCATGGTGTAGCTCAGTTGCAGAATCAGTGCTATGGTATTGTACAAAGAAAGCCGATTAGCAAAACAAAATTGGGATTGAAGGGATTGCCGAAAGGGTTTCTGAAGCTTTGTGGTGTGGGTTGGGTAATCTGTATGGTGTAGGGCGAGGATTGTCATCGTAAATGCTGTGTTAAACGACAAACGTTGTGCAAGTGTGTTGCCATCCGAAGCACTTTGCAACTGGTGTCATACGAACATTCTGGTTGCAGGCCCAATTTAACGACCATGCACCCGTTTGTGTGTTTCTAGTCTCAAGATATTACTCTTCTTCTGTTATAAAAGTATTAAACTAACTAAACTTATCTGTCTCCTTATTTGACTTTATTGAAGAGTTATGCCGACGAATGGGCCGTGCCATAAACAATCTAACCATTGGTTTACAGTAGCGCGAAACTCCGTCGCCTCGTCACCGCCGGTTTCATGACAAATCGGGGAATTCAGAGGATGGATTCCCTTCCGTGTTTTCCCGTCACAGCTACCCAGTATTGACTATAAAATGATTGGTAACCATCCCACACGTCCATGGAAATTCAAATAGACATCGTCTCAATGGCTTCGCGGAGCGATAACAACTTGATGTCTTCTGCAGAATCTGATGTAAAACATGACTGGAAATGCTTTTAGCTGTCAAGTGTTTTCAGTTCTCGCTTATATTCGTGATATAGAGCGTGCATTTACCCAGCGTTGTGCGGAGAAATAATGAGTGTCAACTGAAGTATATGTTGTTTGCTTGTTCTCGATTCAGTGAGTGAGACTTGTTTCTGTTTGTCTGTCGGCAGGTTCTCTCGGCGTTGGACATCCTGCAGCCTCCACACGTGGACTTCTTCCAGGAAATGTATCCTTTTCGCTGACGGCAAAGGTTTGCTGCTCGATAAATGTCGCCGCTAGCCGTAGGTATGATTGCTTCAGTGTGATGTGGTAATTATGGTTATGCGCGGCTGTAAGTTGAGCAGCGATATCAGAAACTACGTATCCTGATGGAAATTCTCATTTCATGGTATCGCGATTCGAAGTAATACCCACTTTAGAATCATCAGTCGAGCCTGAGTGAGCTCACGGGTTCCATTAATCTTCTCCCGGGCATCGGTATACATGCAGAAAATGATACGCCGCCTCATCAAACCCCCTTCACCTCGCCACACACTGCTTCGGATATCTCACCACCTTTTCTAAACTGAGCCAATCGTCCCACGTCTCACACTCGATACGCCTGCATGTTTCATCACTCGGCGCCGCGTCCTCCGTCGCACGCGCCTCGGTCGCCCGTATCGCCACTCGACCGCCGGCTCTGTGTGTCCGGTCATATTGAGCGGCTCGGCCGGCGACAGAACGGGGTCGTTGGAGCTGCCTCAGCCCGACAGTGATTGCGTCAGGGTCGCGGCGGCGAGCTGGCACAGCCGTTCTCTGTAGCACTGTGGTCGAGGCCGGCCGCACGGCGGACCCACGCGCTGCTTCGACGGCGTGTGCTCTTTGTTGGAGCGAAGGGCGGGCGGCGGGCGGGCGTCTAGTAGATCACTCGGGTGGTGACGGGCGGACCAGTGGGCAGGCGGTGGACCACGCAGCCGCGTGCGCGCTGTGCCTCTGAGAAATACGAGGAATGGTTAAGTGAAGAGAGAGAGAGACAAATTCAAAACACGAGAGACGACGGGCGAGAGTCGTGCAGAGAAGCGCAGGCCGACGCTGCCTTCCGATCGGGCCGGTGTGTGCGCGGGACGCCCGGGCGGGGTCAACAGCACCGCTCGGTCCTGGCCGGCCGGGTGAGGCGGGGTCACCGCACTGGGGACTGGCCCAATCATCGCGCCACTGTCGGACGGACGCGTAAACAGCGCCGGCACGTAACACGACGGCGGCCGAAACACAGCGGGCAAGGACACCCGGGAGAGTGGGAGAGAACTCTCCGGAGAGGTAGAGGGAGGGAGGGATAGTGTGAGAGGAAGAAAGCGAGGTAAATTGAAAGATGTTGATCGGAGGTACGACATGAAACACATTAGAGATAACGATAGAGGGAGGAGGATTACAGAGGGAGATGGTCGCAATATTCAGGCGGCAATGGACCACAGGCCGGCCCGGTAAGAGGAGCTGTTTCCCAGAAGCTAGTTGGGTTGCTGACTTCACTAGCATAGCTGTCTTACAGAGGTGTTTGCAACACAGCTGCCTGGGAAGGTTATGCAATGGCGTTGCCTCGATGTTAGCGCCGTTCAGTGTGTTTTATTGACTCGCTTGACAGCATTTCGCTTGGCCGTTGTTGAGCGAATTATGTGATGTGCCAGCACAGCTAACACCTGTCGTCAGGCACCGAGCGCAGCTGAGTTCGGTGTAATGCAGCGATTTAGTATGAACTGCGTGCGGTAGGTAGGGATGCGCACAGAAGTAATCTGACTTCAAGTGAAGGCCCAATAGTACCGAGTATGTCAAACATTACTCGGTTGCTGTATCAAGGATCTGGGTTGGACGAGCGGCCAACGAGATGCGTTAATGGATTCAAGGTGTTGCCAGGGAAACCAGGCGGATGGTGTCCCGTCAGCACATTGATAGACGTCATGTCATCATGTCAACATAAATCCCTTGTCAACCGAAATCGCGCAGGTGCGTCTAATCCTCTCTGTCACTGCGTCGGACCGTGCGTACTAGGGTAACCTGTCTGCACGGCTCGCTGTCTCTTCCGTCACCGGCTTCGCTGCCGGGTGAGCGCGCGTGGCGCCTCTGACCCGACCCAGGTGCGTGCGCGTGCCGCGTGCGTCACTCACTCGACTGGCCGGGTCTGCGCACAGCCCGTGGGGTTATGTAATCGGGTGCACCGGTCACCCGGGCGCGTGCACAGTGCACACCTGCACAGCGCCGGGCCAAGCAGAGGAAGGGACTCGCGGGGAAAGTCTTATCTGCGTGTGTTTATGGTTTAACTTTGGATGTCCCAGTCTCTAATCAACGTGACCCGCCTTGTTCCTATCCCGTTTTTATCCTTTACTTCTTTTTGCTCTGCTCTGCCCCTCTGCGCGCAGATCGCCTCTACAGGAGTACTTGCTCCTCGCCTCTGTCTTATTCGATATAGCCCGCTTCTCTGTCTCGTGCGCCTCTGTTGGGTGATATCCGTCTGTCTGCGACCTTTTGTCGCCCTCCGTTCCTCTGTCTCACCTCTTTCGGCTCTCGTTCTCGCAGTGTCGGCTGTTTTGCTCTTTGTGTGGGCCGTTTCATCCGCTCTCATTTGCTGCGTGCCCTGCTTTCCCGCCGTTCTGTTTGCCTTGTTTCTTATCCCTGCCGGCCGGCCGATACCCTCTCTCCAGTCCTCCCGCTACTCCTACAGACCCTCTCTCCGCCGGCCACCATCGCCGTTGGCCGGCTTCTGCCGAGTTCTAATTCATCCCCACTCGCTGGGCGGTGCCATATTGGCTTATGAGCTGCTACGGGTAATCGGCGCCTACATGAATAATAACAGAGAGTGATTTTTTACTCGACTGCCGCTGGTCGTTCGGTGGGGCGATCTGGTGATTGTCGTGGCACCCTTCCCCTGCGCGGCCCTGCTGACGATCGGGAGCTGTGTTGTCGCAGTGCTCAGATGCCTGTCCTGCCAGGGGCGGGACTGGCGGAGGGGGCGAACGCTAGGGGTCGGGAATCTGACGGTACGGAGGGGTTGGTGGGGTGGGGCGGCCGCCAGTGAATACTGCAGCCGACTGTGGGGATCAATGAGCACGTTAGCAACAGGGGACGGGGGTCCGGCCGGGGGGCGAGCGGATGACGGACGGGAGAGGACAGCCGAGTGGCGTCGGCGCCGATTGGGTGGGGGATGCGATGATCAGCCCCGGCTGATGGCGGCGGACCCTCTGTCGGCGGCACGTGCCGGACGAGCGGGCGGCATCGACCGGCGGCGGCCGCGGCGTCATCGGACCCATCAGCGGCGGCAGATGGCTGCCGCGCGGTACACCGTGTACCCTGCCCGAGTACACCGACCGCGGAGAGCGGTTCGATGCTGCTCGGTAGCGCAGAGGTACTCCACAGGGGATGAAATTCTATTGTTTGGTCGCGGCCCTGGTGGCCCGTTGTTGACGCCGTCGCGGGCGGAAACACGCTCTCAATATGCTGAGAGCTGTCTCCGGGACCCCTTCCTCATCAGTGATAGGATTCCGAGGATAAAGTGTGACTCTCCAGCTCGTTCTTACCAGCTGTCGCAATTAAACGAGCCGATCGTAATCAAGTTTATATGGGCTCCATAAATTAAGCCGCGGCGAATTACGCAGCGCTGAAATCGGGTCAGCGTTGCCAGGTCGGGCCGTCCTCGGTGCGGGTTTCACCGTGTGTCCGCCGTTCCGGAGGGCTGTTCGGTGTCGATCTCGCGGCCCCGGCCGCTCTCCCACCGGTGCTGTCGCTGGGCGGGGACCATGAGGAGGAACCCCGTCGGGCCCAGCCCTCCCCGGTCCCAGACTGCGGCACCCTGTCCTGCGCCGATAAAAACTCAGGTTTGACGGCGTTCACAGCGCGTTGGCGACAAAGGGTGGCGAGCGGCCGGCGCGGCGGGGCCCATTGTGCCGCGCCGCAGACGAGTTATGACGGGGCTGTCCTTGTTTTCACAGGGTTGGCCTCGGCGCAGACCGGCCTCGCACAAAGCGGCCGGTTCGGTACGACTCGACCACTGGGCGCACCCGGCTCGGGGAGAGACGCGGCGTGGTGGGAGAAAGGGGACAGGGAAGCTGAAAGGGAGCTGAGAATGCGGCTCTCGCTGGCACTGAATACAGCGCCCCGGCCGGCCGGTCGATCGACCCTTTCGCTTGGCACGGCCCCGGCACATTAAAAGGACATTCGGGCGGTGGGACGCCACACGAACAGGGGGAAATTCAGCCGGAATCTTCCTCCGTCGGCGTGTGATGACTGCTCGTCTCGCCATCGCGGTCCATTTGTGCCGCTGGTGTGCGGCTCACTCGCCGTCATCTGGCCCGGAGGGGCGGGTTACGACCTGCGGGCTCACGGCCGCTCCGTGTTTGTGTTTGTTTGTGTTTGCCGCCGATGTTGGGCTGGCCCGGAGGGAGGGTGGAGGCCGACGAGCCGCCGGACCGCTGCTCGAGGCGTTACGGGACGCCCGGCGTGTTGTGGCGAGAGACCGTTGTTGATTGCGGCTAGCTCGGAGCCCCAGGGCCGACTGTGCTCGGGGCGGTACCCAGGGCGGGTAAGGAGCTGTCTGGACGCTGCTGGGGTGCTGCGACTGCTGAGTCGACCACACGTGAGCTGTCATCCCCCGCCCCCGCCCCCCCCCGCGCCGCTGTCCGCGCAGCAGCGGCGAAACTGGAGCACGGCTGCACGCGTGTCTCGCAGAGTGACACGCGGGGTGCGACGCACTATCGCGACCAGACCGGGTCGCCGGGTCCTTCGCCCACGTGCAGGGGCTTGGTGACAGCGGCGACCCAGGAGGCGGGCTCACACCGGCCATAGAACACCATGCCAGTTCCGTGTGACTGTTGGAGCCGGGGAGCGGAGCCGCGGGAGCCGAGCCGAGCGACCGTTGGCGCCGTCACGGACATTGATCGCCGGAGCTTTAAACGGGGAGCGGAACACCTGCCGGATACGCCGGTCGGCGCCCCGGCGTCCCGCTCCGGCCGCCGACTCCCCCTCATTCGATCCAGCCGCGTCATTGTTCCGACCGTCGAATGCGACGGTGGGGCGCGGCCAGCCGGCGGGGGTCGCCCCCGGCCGACCCTCTCGCTCGATAGGCGCCGCGGGGCATCTGGCTGCTCCGGTGGCGGTGCCCTGTTCCCACGGCCGGCGTCGGATCAGCGACCGGCCGCTGGGGGCGCCGCCGGCGGGCGCCATTTAAAAATTAAAGGCCCGTCCGGTCGGCCGGCGGCCGGCGGGGGCGGCGGTGGCGGCCGTACCTGCTGATGTTTACGGCTGAGGACGGTATGCGGACAGATAGGATCGCCGGTCATTGCCGCCGGACGTTTTTGCCCGCTGACCGCCGCGCCGCGCCGCGCTGCCCTCTTTGTTTCTCGCACTCGCTCGCCTTCGCGCTCTCCTGCGCATCGGTTTCGCCGGGCCGGTGTGAGCGGGATTCAGCACCGGTCGGCGGCTGCCCACTCTCTGTGCGCTGTGTCGACCTGTTTGATTGCAGCAAGCCGGGCCGGTTTTTGTCTCGCCCCGCGGCAATCGGCCCCGGAGATGAAGGATGGAGCCGAGGATGCCAGGTCGGCCGCCCGATGTGGCCCGCGCCAGGCCGGCCGCTTCTTGCAGATAATGTCGTTTGCCTGGTGCGCGGGCAGAGTTTTTGCCGTGCGCGTTCTTCATTGGGTGGCCATTGTTGTGCGAGTGTTATTGATAGAGGAGGAAGCGTTTCCCTGACAAGATGAATGTGGGAAATGATGCGGCCGGCGGGTGTTTTTATCCGATGAAAAGCCATCCTTCTTCAGAGCTCCATTAGTCTTTGTGACACGAACACCCTCAGCCTGGTGCGTGGCCGTCAGATTTACCCATCACCAGCCGTCTCCGATACCACTGTCTGTATTTGATGCATGGGTTATTTACGGTGCGTCGACACTTGCACCAGGTTTTACATGGTGTTGTCATCCCTGACCTGCACGCCGGTGAATGTGACGACAGACACCCGGTATGTGTAGTTTCCGTCTGTTCCTCGTCTCCTTCAGCAAAAACGTCGTATGGCGTATTTCCATTAGGCCAAACAAAGCGAGCGCGACTGTGTTTTCCCTTGATCGCGACGATAACCTATATTTCTGGCGGTGGTATGCGATCAAAAATGTCGTCCGACCCTTTAGTCCCTGTTCGGGCCGGGAGCGAACCCTGACTGGGTGATAACGATCGCGAGCCGGTCTGGAGGCGGGTCTAGGAGTGGGCTGAACACGGCTGGAGTCCGGCGCCCACTGACAGTTGGCCATTCAGTACGCGCCCTGTTCAGAACAGTGGGCTGGTGAACTGTCCGCCTTTTTCCGACACTGCCGGAAAGTGTGCGTTGGCCCAGCTCGCCTCACAAAGGCGTCCCGTGAAATTGGACGTGGATTGTGCGTGTTTCGATCGCGGAAAGTGGCGCTCCTTTGTGCTACGTGGTGGACTGGAGTGAACCCCGCCTTTGTCGCCCCGTTCGACCCGGAGCGCTGTCAGCTCTCGAGTCACTTAGCTTAGCAGTTCGTGACATCGACACATAGACTTGGCAACTGCGGCACACTAAAGCGGGCGCCATCAGTTTCAGCTTGTGGCAGCGGAGCGAGTGTGACGGCCCGAGATCAGAGAGCCGACTCCTCCTGCCCTCTCTCCTGCTCCCTGGAGCCAGGCCGCTCTGCTCGCCCGGTGCCCGTTGTGTAAACACGTGCGGCACCGGTCGGTCAGCGGTCGCCTCCGCCGGGCCTGATGCCGCTCCCCTCTCTCTATACCACGCCGCAATCGCCGACCCACTTCCTCAAGGTGTGTTCCGAGGACCGTGGATGGTGATCCGTCCAACATGGATTCAGCCCGGTGGTTCCGCGATGTGGGCGCGATGCCGCCCCGATAAGCACGTGACGTGCAGGGATTAAGAAAAGTGAAGGTGTTTGGCAACAAAATGCTGCCGTTTTGTCTTCCTGGATACGTTGTACGGTGTCTTTTTTGGTTGCGGCCTGATTCCGCTGACAAAGCGCCGTGATTAAAAGCTGCCTAACTGCAGTTGAACAACGCATTAGGGCTGTTTCACAGGATCGCTCTGTATCATTTTCAGCACGGTTTCGAGAGTCAAGACGAGGGCCACACTTCACCGCGATCCACTCGTAAAAACTCGGCTGGTTTCTGGGCAGAAGCGGCAGATTTCCCTGATGTGTTCAGTGAAAAGTCACCGAATTTTTGTGTCCGTGTCGAAACATGACATGGCGCGGCAGATAGTGTCGAACATTCCGCTAACCGGACGCTCCGAAGGCGAGAAGAGCTGTCATGTGGCGGCCGTCCCGCTGCAGCAGTACGGAGACGGCGGCCGGTTTCCTCGGCCGGCTAACTGTGTCCATAGTGGAGGAGAAACTCGCCGCGCCGGCCGACAATAGGGCGATCTTTCCGCGATCTGCGCACCGCCTAACGGCTGTGATCGTATCTTTGTCACCGAGACCCGATTGGACGGCTATATCTTGTTGCGTGCGCGGCAGCGGCGCCGCTGAAAATTACACATAAATCTCGACGCTGGCCGGTCACGATAGCCGGGCCGACGCGTGGGTAGGGCGGCGCCTCTGCGGTCTCAGCGGCGGCGCGAAAGCAACGCCCGCACATATCATGCGCCGTATGTTTAACACGCGCAGTAGTGCTGCAGTTTCTACAGCTTGTCCGACGGACCGTATCACTCGACAGACGCGAGTAACGGGTCCGACAGATCGGAGTGTCCGGCCGACCAGTCCTGTCAGCGTGATCGATGGAAGGTCCCGCGGGATGTTTACGCCCGAGAGGTCGTCATGGGGTTTGTGGTGACATCACGAGCGGCAGTTACACCCTGCCGCTGACGAGTTTATCGCGAAACGACTGCGCGATCACTGACGGACCACCTGCGCCTGGGGCGAGAATAGTCTCACGCCAGACGCTTGGGGCGTTCCCATGCAACAGGCTTTCCTGTAACTATCAAATTGATTAAACAATTTATCCATAAACTTCTTAAGCAGATGCTCAACCCTTCTAAGGCGGGTAACGTGTCGGGAATCGCACATTAGCCCTCGTTTTATATTGATATTTATATGGTAAGAGTGTGCTGCGCCTGACGTCCGGTCGTTGCGAGGCCCGAGCTATCGGCTGTTGCCTAGATCTGAGGAGGCAAAACGCCGGGACGAGTCGCAGAGCCCGCCGAGAGCCGTCTCTGTGGCGGCACGGCGAGGGGAGGTTCGGAGAGCGCGAGCCGGTGTTCAGCGCGCGTATTGATCGTGAGCGCGCCGCTCTACCGGCTGCCGGCAACTGGTGTTGGCTGCCTCAGAACCGAGCCGTGACGACGGAAACGACGGCACGCACTCGTGGGAACCGGGGAATCACTCGAACGGCGGAATGCTCCCGGGTGAGGCTGCGGAATACACTCGGTGCGCGCACAAAGACGTTGATGGTTTGGGGCTTAGGAACGACTCAAGCTTTTATACAGCCATGCCGACCACGCTCCCCCTTCTCGCTAACCCATTTACCCTTTACCACTCCACCTCACCCGCCCCTGTGAACCGGACGACCTGCGGTCACCGGCCCGCGCGACTCCCGTCCGGTCGATCCCGACTGAATCATTTATCGGCCACTGTAACTGATGCAGTCGTTACCCTCATAATCGCCGTGTCCATTTAGTGGACGGAAACACTCGTAATGAACCACGCTCGACTGCTCCACGCTGATGTCCGACGGAAAACGGTGGGTGCTGCGTCATGCACTCATAATCATCGTGCGTTCTAACGGCTGTCGTAAAAGGCACAAATGGCCTGTTGCACGACGCTGCTAGGGCGGCCGTGGGTTTAAACTGCTCCGGTGGTTATGTTGGCAGCGATTGATGCGGGTGAGAGTGGGGAGACGTGGCTGGACTTGGGCAAAATATGGGAGAAGTGCTTTACTGACAGCATTAGTCAAACGAATAGTTATAATCGTGCATCATTCATCCCGCTCCATATTTGTATTCAGAGAATTAACACATGACCAGTTGTCATTATGTTTACCTAGTGCCTACAATACTTGTCCGTTGTTGTTTTCCTTGACTGTCACATGTTCAGATACGTTGTGACGGAGCTGATGCAGAGCGATCTCCACAAGATCATCGTGTCGCCACAGCACCTGTCGGCAGACCACGTCAAAGTCTTCCTCTACCAAATCCTCCGAGGTGAGTGCCGAAGGGGTCTCTGCGGGGGACGTCAGTGTAGCGGTGACGCGACACTTGTCACCGATACTGATGTGATGTTCGGTTTGTGTGATCAGTCTCGAGTTATCGCTGTTTATGCCATCAGTGTCGTGAACAGGCCGGGTTCAGGAGAGTTAGTGGTAATGTGTGGTCGGGTTGAGCTGTAGCCGCACTAGAGGGCAATGGTCCTTGAGCGGCAGCGCCTTGGCTGTTTGTTGTGATTGTCACGTTGTTTAGAAGTGAGTTAGCGCGCTGTTGAAGCTGGTTAGCAGCTGTCCGCTGCATTGTAACCATCAGAGACGCATTATTTTAGCCGAGTGTGACAGTCGGAATCGAGTGACGTTTAGGGTACTCTGTATCCGTCTAGCCATCCATTTACTGCCCCTCTCCTTCTCCCCTGTCCAGTTTCCGTCCGGGCTCTGCAGATTCGCCCAACTTCTGGTGTCGCGGTCTGGCGCGGTGCCAGTGTCGCCCTGTCCCCTGCTCTGCCGAGCCTCCGTCGCTCCTCCGTCGCTCGCGCTCCGCCCGGTGTGTCTGTGTGTCTGTTTGTCTGTGAGTGTGTGTGTTGATGGGGAGCCGGCGTGGGCCGTTCGTTTGCCGGGCGCGGCGCTCGCTCGCTGCGAGGGGCAGATTGAAGTCGGCATCCACCGCCGGCGGAGCACGGTAGGACGGTATCGATCACCGTGCTGCCCGGCGGGGGACGCCCGAGCGGGGCGATGGAGCCGGCACCGTCACCGGGACACGGGGACATAGCAGACACAGAGACAGACAGATGCTGGCAACCAGTCAGATACAAAATACCGGTACCCGATTAAACACAAAGACTAGCAGACAAGCACAGTCACCCAAGCAGACAAACACACTTATTGACCGCAGACATCTGATTTAGCACCGAATGGCTGGTTGACGCACACAATCACAACAAGCTCACTCAATTAACATGCAACTTTCGGCTGACATGAGCACACACCTAGAGAGACACCGTCACAAACAGACACTCGCGCCTAGTCCACATTGACCGGCAACAAACTTACGCAAACAGACAACACTGATAGACAGACGGCCACTTGCACCTAAAGTACCGGTACGATCCGGATCGTACACGGATCCAGAGGCCCTGCCGTTCGTCCCTCGGGTGCCGCCCTCCATCCTCTCAACCCATTCCGCACCGTTCGTTGTCGGTAGGACGCCGCCGTTTTTCACGGCGCCGGTGATGCATCATGTTTTTGTGCGCCTTCTTCTAGCCCTGGTGTCTTGTCGCCCCGTTCGCCTGGCATTGTTTCGTACCATGGAACAGTTTATTGGAGGATGACCGCTCGGTCGCTGCCCTACCATCTCATCTTGAGGCGCATTCCTTTTCCTCCGGTGGTATGTTCGAGACGTGGGTGATGCTTTAGGTGTCGCCTACTTTTTGCCAATGCCTAACGATCTTCTCACATTTTCTCGTCTTTTTACTTACACATCCTGTCTCCCGTCTTCGACATTTGTCGGGTGTCGCCGCCTGCTACTTTAGCAAATTGGCCCTTTGTTGCTCTTTCCTCGACCCGAGCATGCTCCGTTGTTTCTCCCCACCCTACCTTATTTGCTCAAAATATCTCCTAGCGGCTGCCTGCCAGGCCCACAACCGCTTTCCCCTCCTAGATTCCACTGCAGGCCCACATCCAGCCAGGCGCTCGTCGCTGAGGCGAAGAAGGCACCAGTTGAGCTGCTGCTCGACCGGCCGATTTATTTCACCCTCGAGTCGCCTGGTGCGGATTGATTACTGAGACGCGTCGCGCTGCGCCCTAAGGGACGCTGCCAGGCCCGCCCGAGTGGGGGAAAACGCGTGCAACAGCTCTGTGGAATTGGTCGTCTGAGTTTTCGGTTAGGAAGGGGACGCTGGGATGTTCTGGAGTGAGGGTGAGGAGGAGGAGGATGCCCTGGCCATGCCGCAGGGCTGTACGGTGACCTGGCTTCGTTACTCAGATCACATATGTGTCGAAGACTCTCGGTGACGCGGCGGGCCGTCGGGAGATGACTGTCTCCTGACCCCACCCCTATGAGTCATCGTTTATATTCTGTGACCGCAATGGTCCCTGCGCCCTCTGAGCTGGCCCACCCGTCTGTTTGTGGTGACGGCGGACGGACCGTCACTGTCCGCCGCGTCACACCCGTGACGGTCTGGGTGCGCCCGCCGGCTGCTGTGACGGCCGTGGCGACATCAGTTGTCGGCACTTGGGTGACACCGCCCAGTGCTGTTAGGACGGCCTTGCCCGCATTGAAGGCGTCACAGCCTCATCCGTCAGCAGTGCGAACTTGTAGCTCGCCCCGGCCGGCTGACGCCAATCGAGCTCCGCCGCCGGCGCTCGGTATGACGTCACTTCGCCAACTGAGTGACGTCATACGCCGCTCATGAGCGGTGTGCAGCGGACGGATGACGTCAAACTTGGCCTCGACGTGTGGGATATGAGCCGCTCGGGCAGCGGGTACTCGGCGAACGTTGGATGGCGTATGTATGTATTCCAATAGCTTGTGCTAAGGGTGTCCGAGCCGACTTCCTGATGGGTCAGGCGGCCGCGGGGATGCCTCACTCTCTCACCCCTCTTCTTCTTACCTTCTCACCTCTGTAAAGCATCGGCGCCCGCTCCGCCCCCAACACCTTGTGTACGCCCAGCTCCCAGCTCCTGCAGTCGAGCAGACGCGTTAGTTCCCACAGATTGGGACATATACGGCCCCCGGGGTGCGCCCGGTGCCACTAAACCAACCAAAACTTACCTCATGAGCGTGGAACTCTGAGCGGGTTTCATAAAATGTGGCGCACTGGATTAACCAATAACCAGCGAGCCATTTCGCCA
Source organism: Amphibalanus amphitrite (assembly GCF_019059575.1). Classification (NCBI taxonomy): domain Eukaryota; kingdom Metazoa; phylum Arthropoda; class Thecostraca; order Balanomorpha; family Balanidae; genus Amphibalanus; species Amphibalanus amphitrite. The sequence continues at coordinate 816,247 of NW_024881617.1, forward strand.
CAAAGGCACAGTGTTAAATGATATCATTGAATCCTGGGAAATGTGTGAACATTCAGTAATTCCATTAGTTGAACCAATTCATCTGGTCTAGTTGGCGCCTATTTTCCGCCGTTCTCGTCTGCCCCACCCTGTTAATTTTTCTCTGCTATTTTTGCCCAACTGTGCTTTGTATCGTAGCGAAGACAGGCTCGACTGGATCCGCCGGCCACCAGGCTCGCTATGCAACAGCCGGCCCTGGATGTGGGTCATATTGCGTCACCGGTGCCACTGCTGTGTGACGTTACACCTGACCCGGTGTGTGACGTCATACTGGGCTGGGACAGGTCGCGGTCAGGTCACGGTCAGGTCGCGGTCGGGTCACGGTCAGGTCAGGGAGGGCTGCGTTTGTAGGTAAACACTAGCTGACTGTCATCAGTACGAGTTATTGCGACCTGTTTTAAATAACGATCGATGGTGTGTGTTGCCTTGCGCCGGTTCTGGTTGGATTACCACGGTCCCAGCGGAGCCATATGCAGCAATCTCCATAGCCAGCCGGGCGAACTAAACCCATTGTTGGACGAGCCGGTCGGGGCGGCGCAATACTGGCCGATCGCGAGCCTGTGACGACACAGCGCCTGGGCCGCAGTGGCCGCCCTGTCCACACTGTCCACAGCGTGTCAGGTGGACGTGTAGACGGTGTCGCCACCCGGCCTTCGCGGTGTGGTGACCACTGTCCACGGCCGTCCAGCCTTAGTCCATGGGCTCGCACGGTCGGTTTGGGTCCTGTACCAGGCTCAACCAGCAGTCGAAACTGTCTCACGGCAGGCAACATAAACTTTTAGTATGCCCTCAGTGTGACCATTCCCGAAGAAAGGAAATTGCACGAACTTGCGTTATCTCCGTAAATGCAGATCTGTCCTGACAGCGAGCCTAAGTATAGAGCTGAACTCCATCTTGCTAGAGCGCTGGCCCCAGCGATCCGTTCAGATGTCAGTATTGGATCCAGCGATCCGTTGAGATGTCAGTATTGGCCGCCGGGACCTAGTGAGATATCAGCGGGATTCCTGGAAACTGAATCAACGCACCCGACGAGCGGGCGTGTGCGCGGTGCCGGGCCGGAAGTCGAATCACTCACGGCTGCTGGTCCGTCTGACTTGTTACCCATTACTGCTCTCATGTCCGAGGCTGACTCGTGGCTTCAGGCTAGTGGATTGGGATGTGTCAGTTCAGAAAGGTTGAGCTGGCGGAGCTCGACCTCGGCTGCGCTTGTCACGGGCTGGCTAGGGCTGGCTTTGGGCTGGCAGCCTGGCTCCGCTTGGCCATGGCGCTGACTCGGTAGGTTGGCTGACAGGATGTGCGTGAGAGAGGCCGCTGTGGGTAGCGGAGCGGCCAGGGCCGGGGCGGCCGTGCGCGACTGCCCGCCGGGTTAAGGCCGCGCGGTGAGCGGGCAGCGCTGTTCGCTGAGCGCAGCCGGCTCCTGACGACGGTCACGGGCCGACGCGCCGTTCCCGCCGGCTCTTTGTGGCTGCGATCCGGCCCCCTCTCTCTCCCGAGCCGCCCACCGAACCGGCAATCGCGGCGCTGTTTCGTAAACCCGCCACACGCCGGCTGGCTGACGGCTCCGAAGAACTTGACCCACATCGAGGGCCCGCGGCTGCCGCCGTTGCCGCTTCACTCTCTTTCACCGGTGTGGTTCGCCGGCTAGCCGCCAGGGGCGCTGCAGTGGGCCCCTCACCGGCGAGTGGAGGTTACGCCATTTGGCCCTGAACTTTACCCACTGAACTCGGGGAAACAGGTCAGCTATGGTGGTGACCGCGACCCGGGGCGACTGTGACCGGTTTTCCGGGGGTCGCACTACCACACACTTTCACTCTGCGTGATTTTGTCCCACGGGTCGCAGCCAGTACTGACCGATGTTTGTTGCAAACAAAAGCTGTGTGGTCCCTGCGGGTCCCCGTACCTACTATTGCCATAGAAGCTTCTTCCCTCTTCTCCCCTCCCTTCCATCTCCCTCCATTCTCTCCTCTTTTCTTTTCTTCTCTCTTCTCTCTCCTCTCTCCCATCATCAGGGAAACACCTGGCCTCGCACAGCGTGAATTGCCCGTGAGACCTGGCCCGTGTGAATTGTGAAACACGCCGCGCACGGCTTCGGAGGGACGCTGCTGGCGCGTTCTCGTGTGGCAGCCGTTCCACGCTCACAACGCTGGCCCTACCATTGTGCCAGCAACTGCCGGCTGTGACAATGCTACGAAGCCAGAGAGGGACGCTCTACAGAAGCGGAGCCGTGCCGCCAGAGCGCGGTGGTAAAATCTGCCTACCGAGGCCGTCTATTCGTGGCACCGAGGACAGCGCTGCCGCGACTCGACGCTCGCACTCCGAGGACATCCCCGTGCCGTCCAAATGCGGTGCCGGCTCGGCGTCCCGATGAGCTGGCCACCCGGAAAGTCTCTCCAGAGAGCGGGTCTAGACAAGGGTGGTACTGACGACGACTGAGACATCAGCCAGCTCTCCTCAGGCTAGCTGACGTGAGCTCGATAGCGTGGGACCAGTCGAAGCGGATCTCGGTATCCCGGTTTGGACTGTGGCATTTCCACTGGTATTTCCTCTGTCCGGCGCGGGCTCGGCGCGGGGCTCTGCTGTGATACGGCGGAGGGGATTCCGATACCGAGGTCGGGGATAGGGCGGACACGCGGCCACCACCGCCGGACAGCGGAAGTGCCACGTATCTCCCGGCCGGAGCCGCTCAAAAGACGAAACCAGTCGAGTGTGATGTCTGTGGCGTCCAATGGCGGAGAGCTCCGTAGGCCTCTGACGCCTGTGGACACTTTGACAGTCACGGTCGTCATTTTGCCACCCCATGCACCAATTGGCCTTCGAATCATCAATGTGTGAAGTTATGGCCCCGCTGGCAATACCAGCATATGTGCCGACCCACGGCGGGGTGCCCCACGGGCAGTAGAGGAGCAGGCTGAACTCACTGCTTCGGCTGCCAGGGAGAGGCCGGGATAGAGGAGGGGACAGATGTCCCTCCCGCACACAACCGCAACACGCGTCCAGAGCCCCGCGGCTAACCGCAACACCAGCCGCAGACGCTGAGGCGGGGCACCGCCACGAGCGAGCCATGGTGACCTTTGGTGACCGACCCGGTCAGTCATAGGCGGCGGATCGGAGAGGGCACCGGGGCACCGTGCCCCCTTTGATTTAGGCATTTTAACATTAGCCCTAGGGGCGTTGCATGGAAAGAATGGGACCAAAAGTCGGCAGTGCCCCCCTTAAAGGGACCCTCCCACCTTCAAAAAAGTAGATGAATTGGCATGAAAGTGATGTCCCTTGGTTCAGAAAGAGCGAAAACGAATATCTACCAAATTTCACCGAAAAATATTCACTGGTTTTCAAGATATTAGGCTTTTACTTTTGTTTACTTTTTGGGATCTCCCCTGTTACTAGCGACTTTACTTGGAAGCAATAATTTGGCAGCCTTAAAGTGCGGCAGACTTTGCGCGCAAAGCAGCGTATACCACCACGTGTTAACGATGTTTTTTTTTTCTAAGATTTTAAAATCGTTAGATATCCGCTGACGTCACAAATTCTAAGGGGGCATACCAATGCATTAGCCCCTTAGAATCCGAAAACTGCAAGTTTGAAATTCCATATCTTCGAATTCAAGCATTTTTCGATGTTGTGAGTGCCCAAACCGGTATTTGCAGGCCATGGCCACCAATTTGGCTATCTCAACTCAAAACTAATGTTAAGGTGGGAGGGTCCCTTTAATTGAAGGTGTTCCGCCGCTACTGCGGTCAGTCACTGTTTACTGAGACCTGGAGCGTTCTGGTGGCGTCTGAATGCTAGGCTATAACATCCACCCCTGTAGGAGTCTCTTGAGGACCCCAACAGGATTGATGTATGCGATCGGTTCATCATTATTGTGTTGGCTTACTGGCTAGTCAGCGCCGAGGTCCGTGTCTGTCCTGCGCTGCTGTCTGCACCGGATACCACCCGGCGCGGCGGAGATGCCAGCGGTCAACTCCGGTATGCCGCCGCTGCTGCAGAGGCGTTCACTGCCGCTCCAGCTCCGGGTTGGCAGGGCGCGAGATGGGAATCACTGCGAACCATGAGGGGACGAGCTAGCTCCGGCGTGGGAACTGTTCGCGCCCGGCAACCCTGCAGTCGGACGGTCAGGAAAGGCGGCGGCCGCGCGTCGCGATCCGATCGCCTGGGAAGTAAAAGTGACGCGGTGCGTCAGGTTGCGTCATTGCGGCGTGTTGCGGTAATCGGGGTGCCATCTACATAGGTATGTCCGACTCTGAGCTGGTGATGAATGTCCTGTGACTAAAGCGATTGAGCGATTGGGTACGCGGATTACGGTCGAGTTGATGTGGTAAGTGGCATTGGGACGAGCTATTTCGAGCCTATTTTACGGCTTTAGGTGTGTGTTGATTCACATCGACTGGCCATGTCGCTATGTGAATGATCATATTGAGGTATTTGGTTGGCATGCCAACATGGGTGAGTTATGCTGTAGGATAACCACTACCTACGTGAACGCAACGCTATGGCTCAATGCGTTGGGATCTCTTCTGTCACCGACTCTGGGATGATCACGTCTTCACTCGCGGGCTTCCATGACTCGTGATGACTCTTCTGAGTCGATGATGACTGCGAGCCGCGCGTGGCACCATCGAGACGCCTGGACGTGATTGGTGCGCTGTGGCCGTGTGGGCGACTCTAATCATGGCGTTCCGGCGGTGCCGTGCGCTGTCCCATTGCCGTGTCTTGCCCTATCCCGCCGTACCATCCCATCGCCGCCTGCCCTCTAGTAACGTGTTATCCCATCGTCCCTTCTCCCTCCCACCATCCCATCCCATCGCCCGTCACCACCAGACGGCATCGGCACCTGCCTGACGACCTGACCGGGCGGCCGCGGCACGGTGCGCTCGACCCGACCCGGTGAAAGGGAGAGGAGCTGCGCACGATCCCAGCTCGGCACCGTACAGCTCGACACGCCTCGCTGCCTCCGTCAGGGTCGGAAGAGCCACGCCGAGTTGAAATGTCGCCACAGGGATCAGGCACTCTTGGAGAGTTGGTTAGGAGTTGGTCGACAGCTGGTGAAGCTTTGGTCGAGTTTTGTGAAACATATGACCGAGCCTTTGGTAAATTTTGTGCAGTAGTTCGTGGGACTTTGGCGTAACGGCCTTTGTCGAGCCTTGTTCAAGCTTTGGTGGAGCTTCGGGGAGCTTCGGCGGAGCCTTGGTCGGTCGCCAGCTGCGGGCGGCCTTGCCGACTGCGTGCAGCTGAGGGCGGCGATCGATGATAGAAAATAGCCGCCCCCTCCCAGCTGGCCGCGCGGCGGGCGGGGGCGGGGCGGCCCACCGCCCTGACACGCCCGTCACGGCACACACGCACTGTGCGCTGTCCCACCGCGCCTCCGCCCGACCCGCTGTCCACCGGGCCTTGTTTGTGGACAGGCAATTTGTGGCCGGTGGCTGGGTTTGGGCACGCGGCCGAGCGGCAGACGCGGCGCACCATTGTCACCGCTGTGACCGTGCCGACGCACCGTAAACGCGCTTCCGTTGTCCTGTTTGTGTTCTCTGTGCCGTGTGTGTGTGTGTGCGAGTGGTGAGAGGCTATGTAATGACCGTAGATTATGGCTCAGGAGACCCGTGATAGACCGAGTGTATCAGCTGTCAGTGAGTCCGTGTGGGAATAAGAATGTCCTGCCGTGACTGCTCAACATAACTGCTGCTGTATTGTGTACTCTGTACATATTTGTGGGTGATGCCATTGTCGTTCCAGCGGTAAGTTTTCCTTGTTCTCGCAATGGCTCGCGAGCAGTTGACTGACGGGAGAAATTTCTGTTTCAGGCCTCAAGTACCTGCACTCTGCTAAGATCCTGCACAGAGATATCAAGCCCGGCAACCTATTGGTCAACTCAAACTGTGTCCTAAAGGTGAGCAGGCTGTCTGATGACCGCGGACGCAGAGTTTTTCTCTGCCCCGCCGGCCGCTCCGCTGTAGGTTATAATTGGTGGTTGCTGAACGCGGTCGTCCCCCCAGGGCTCGGACCAGCCGGTCGGAACACCAATATCGTCCAACTCGCAAGAAACCGAGCAAAAACGTCGCTTCTTTGTGCGCGCCCGGCCGCGGCAGAGGTGGCGGGGACGCGGCGTGCTCCGGCGCGGCGAAATGGGTCAGCTGCGCCGCCGTTCGCCGCGCTGCGCCGGCAGTGCCGCGTGTCGCCGGGCGCCACTTTCACCGGCCTGTTGCCGGGACGGACGCGCCGAACGGATGGACGGATGGGCCGAATGACGGCGACGACGGAGCCGCCGCCGATGGAGCGTGGACGGCTGATTGTGGAGCGGCCCAGCCCGCCAGCTGGGCTGGCCTTGGCTGGCGCTCGGCTCTGTGGGCTCAGGGACGCGCGCCGCGGGAGGGGAGGGGGATGCGCCGCCGGCGTCTCCCAGGTTCTGTCTTCCCACCGTCGACCCGACCGCTGTGTTTCCCCAGAGGGTGACAGGGCTGGTGGACGGGCGCTGCGCGATCCCCAAGGGGCTCCAGTGACCCTGGCCTGCTGTCGGGTCGGATCGGGTCGGGTCGGAGATGCGGGTGGGCCAAGGGTCACTAGTGGCAGCTGCTGCAGCGTGTCTGCCGGTCCAGCTGCTCCATATTAGTTCCATCATACGGCAGCTGATTTCTGCCACCGGGCCGGCCCGTGGTCACGTGCACCGGGTGATGTGTGCTCGCCAGGTGATATAACTTGATTGGTGATACGGGCGCGCCAGGTGATATAGGCATTAGGCATGTCGATTGTATAATGTATACTAGCCTGCCGATACGAGGACCGCCTGCCAAGCCAGCAGATGGCACATATTGCAAGACCCTCTGCGGGATGACCACGCGTGGAGTGTTGACCCAGTGTGGCATGGGCACCCCCTGGAGTGGTGCACATCTCTCAGTCTGCTGGCCGCTGGCCAGAACATACAAAACAGCTGTCTGAGCTGCCGTCCGGCTCCCGGGCCGTCGCGGAGGGTATTGACTGGCTGTCGTGTGTGCCGGTTTGGATAAATTTGGGGGAGAGAGCTGCTGGGGATGAAGACCGGCCTTTTAGTTTGTTTAGTTGGTCGATCGCTGACGTAAGCAACTAGTAGAAGCTGATGAACGATAGCGACTGGATTTCTGGTGACATTTCGTGCACCGGAGTGAGGAAATAAAACCTTGGGGAGTGTTTGTCAGAGGAAGCACCGTTGACCTGGCGGATTCATTCAAAGTTCATGAATCACAGAGCCGCTGGGTAATGTCTCACGTGCGATTCATTCCTGGTCGCCCTCTGACTCAGAGGAAGTAGTGTGAGCGCCGACATGGTTCTGACGTTGTACGGTACCTGGTGCGGTGATTGAGAACCGGTGACCGGCGCTGGCCATGGGGCTGCCCCGGTGCATAGCTTCCCTCCCCGGGAAGTGGGGTGCTCTCGGTACTAATAATAGCACATAAGAAGAAGAGGGCGGGGCTGAGGTAGGTAAGGGTAGAGCGGTGCCGTGGGTCCGTTGAGGTTGATGTGGGACCATGAGAGACCCATCCGAGCACGTACGATTTCCCATTGGCTGGCTTCTGCCTAGTTCATTGCCAATCGTACCGAGAACTCGCCTCATTCCACCCCAAACTCGGCGAAACTCGCCATCTCGTCAAAGCTCGCGGTCAGCCGTTATTCCGTCCAGTTCATTTCCATGTAAACCCGATCGATCCCTTTCGCACCAGTCGGGTACGGTCCGGCCCAATTTAATTCTCCCCACGTCAGCGCGGCCCGGCGCCGCTCCCATGTTGCTCTGCAGGCCTTTGTCTCGCGTTGCTGGAAGGCGGCCGAATCGCCTGCCATCCTCTATCCTTCTCGGACGGCAGTTTATACGGCCTCGGGCGCAGATCAAGATGGGCCGCCGCCGACGCCAAGTGGGAATCCAATGGGGCGCGCCGGCTGGCCGGCAGCGCCGCGCCGCGGCCCGTCCGGCCGACGGAGGACAAAGAGTCCTGCACGCGGCGGCTGGCGCACAAAGCGGCCGCGCCGCTGCACGTGGCAGCACCGAGCGGGAGTCGCGTGCGCGCCGGCCGGCCGGCTGCAGCGCCCTATGAGCGGCGCGCTGGCGGCCCGCCCGTCGGCCGCGGATTGATCAATGTACCGGCGAGTTTTGCCGACGCCGAGAGGGCAGCTGCCGCACGGCCGCCGGTGCAGCGTTGCGCCAGCTGCCGAGCTGGTTTTGGGCGCTCCGCAGACCCGGGCACTCTCGGCGGCGGGTGCTCGTTTTCCCCGCGCTGCGCCACAGTCGCTACGAGAGCCCGCATTTTTTGGCGGTGACCCTCAGAGAAAGCGGCCGCCGGCTGCTAAATTGGGTCGGACGGCTGAGCCACGCTGCTGGTTTGCGGAGATCGTCACGGACCGGGCGACCGGCGGTTGCGTTTTGACACAGCGCTGTCACCTAGGGGAGGGGTCAGCCGCCACGCCCGACGCAATCTCTGACTGATGTGTGCTATTTGGTTCGGTTGGCAACCGGGCCCCAGCCGTCGGCCTCACGTTCGCCCTATCTGTGTTTTGCAGAAGGATATCAGCTGCTATGTCCAGCTGTGAATGCATTACGATGTACCGTTGGAAGGTGTTGCGAAATGATTGTTACGTAGTTGAACACCGGGATACTGCGGAATTACTTGATATTACCGTTAGCCTTTGTTCTTTCTTCCTTGATTATTCAGCTTTCTTGTCAAGCTTCCGCTTATGCAACGAATATTGTTTATTGAATGTTAAGAAAGTGTATACCGGTACCTGCAATACGAATATGCTTGCTATCTTTCAGAAATTCTAACTTTGCCCGTACAATAGATCAAAGGAAAACATTGGCTCGCCTCAAATGCCGCCTATTTGATACCTATTCGTTGTTTGTCGGTGGCACCGATGCGCGTGGTATCCGCGTTGTCCCTGCTCGCCACCCAGTTCTCTTACACCTCCCTCTGCCTTTCTCCCTCAGATCTGCGACTTCGGCCTGGCCCGTGTGGAGGAACCGAACCGGCGCCGCCACATGACCCAGGAGGTGGTCACGCAGTACTACCGCGCGCCGGAGATCCTCATGGGCGCCACGCACTACGACGCCGCTGTCGACATGTGGTCGGTCGGCTGCATATTCGCAGAGCTGCTCGGAAGGAGAATCCTCTTCCAGGTAAGACTTGTGTGCTGTTAGGTGGTATAATGGATAGGTGGTTGCCTAATGAGATATTTGCTGTTGATATTTCAAGGATATCAATGATGGGGCTGCATTTAGTTAAACACTTCGTACCAAATTTTAGTGCGCTGGTCGGAAATCTGTCACTGTTTAAATGTTTGCCCTCTGGAGGGCGGACTGCCACGCGGTACGTCAAACCTCGGTGACACTTGTTCGCTTCCCTGTTACACATTATCTTTTTGACAATCCGTCCCCTGTTTCACGGTACCTCAGTGATACCTCCTTGTCACACGCTGGCACCTCGGTGACATTCTGTCCAGTCCTGACCGTGACCCGTTCCGGCCGACTGGGCCCGTGCCCGGCCGTGACGGTCCCGGCCAATACCTGGTGACCGTGGCCCGACCGGCGCTCCACTGTCGCATACACACACTTGGAGTCGTGACAGTCGACCCGGCCCTGACCCGACTCCACCCGCCCCTCACCACCCACTGACCCGTCTGACTGGTTGTTAGTTTGTCGGTCTGTCGGCACTCAGTGTCGCTACAAACTGGTCTGTCACGCCCGGTCGACCTCCTGTGTTTTCTCCGCACGGACCTCCGTCCGTGTGCTCGCCCTGACCTTATCCTGACCTTTGTGAGGCGGTGAGTGGGTCGGGCGTGACCTGGGTGCTGGACGAAGGGCGACTTTCCATCTGATTGGACACAGTGTGTTTGTTACTCGCCTTTTCCTGTCATGCCGCGCCCCTGCCATTGCCTCCATTCGTTCTGATATTCTCCGACCCCATACGCAACCTTCTCTGACCCATGCCCTGCCCCCGGGACTCTGACCCACGATTGGTAACCCGACCCGACCGATGACCTGACCTTTCTCTCCGTATTTCGACAGGCGTCGACACCGATCCAGCAGCTGGAGCTGATCACAGACCTACTGGGCTCACCTAGTGCCGAGGATATGTCCACCGTGTGCCAGGGAGCGCGCCAGCACATGATGCGCCGCCCCTACAAGCCGGCCGCGCTTCATGTGCTCTACAGTCTCTCCAGCCAGACGAGTCCCGACGCCGTCCACCTCCTGGCGCAGATGCTCGCCTTCAGTCCGGTGAGGATTGCAATCGGTGGGGGAGCGGGTCGGGAGGGACCTCAGAGCTGGGAAGGATCGAGAGGAGGATTACATAATTCGAGAGACAGGAACTGATAGTGTAGTGCGCAGCTTGATGGTTACGGAGATTGGATTGAATAATGTATAAACGGAGGTGGGCTGGAAATCCGATTCGTTGTGTTTTGGTTTCGGAGTTACGGAACCAGGATGTGGTAGGAAGCTGAGCTAAGTCGACGGGAACATGCTTCCGGAGTCAGCAACGCGAAAATGTTTCATTTTGTTATTGTTGGGTCAGTTATTAGGATCGCCGAAAGTTGATCTGTGAAAGTTGATCGGGAAGCGGCCTCTCATTGTTTCTGTAGTGTGGCAAGTTCCTTGTGCGTTACACAAGATCTCCACGCTACTGGCCTTACATCGCTCCCGGATTATATGACGCATTACAAGGGCAAGAGGATTTATCCGCCAGTACCAGGGATTAACCCGCAGTAAGGGCTCTCCTGTCACTCCCTGGCTAGACGCAGAAGTGGACGTCTAGCCTAGGCTGAGGGTCTAACAGTCGTTTCTGCCAGTACAATGTAACGGTTTCAAGCCGATGGTGCCCCACTGGCACCGTCAGACAATGCCTGTTTCACCTGTTGTCATGGCACGTGGCGCGGTGAGCCAGTCCGGCACAAGAGATTACCTGCAAAACAACAGCGCGAGGTGCGAACAGGGTGCCTGTTTTCTCCTTAGTCCGCAGAGGCGTCAAACGGGCATGGTTGCGTCGATGTTGCAGTTAGCTCGCGTGCCTTAGCCGTGGCTGATCCGGCAGTGTTGCGACACCTAAGTAGCCACGTGCCGGTGTCTTGTCCTGGCTGCTCCACGGCCAATGGACCGCGCTGGCGCGTGTGACGTCACTCAGAGACGGCGGCGACGTCACGGAAGTTACGAAATAACTACGCCGATGTTGACGGTGGATAGGACGGTCTGATGTAGCGGTGAAACGGCGTGCGAGGACCGGTTCCGCTCGCCACACTGACCGAGCCGACCGGCGCCTCAGAAAGCTGCTGTTCATCAAATAGTGTTGCGCCAAACTCCGGTCTTGGGAACCCACTTGCGGTTCTAGGGAATACTAAATAGGAAAATGAATTTCTGACCCAAGCACGGTGTTTTATTACACGTTTACCAAGTCTCACCGCTTCTCACAGATCTTTCCACCACTGGCGTCTCAATGTCAGCCAACCTGCCCCCGTTCGCCTACCCCTGGCCGTGTGCCCTCTGACCCTCCCTTCTCTCCCTCCCCAGGCAAAGCGTCTGCGCGTGACGGACGCGCTAAGCCATCCGTACCTGGACGAGGGCCGGCTGCGCTACCACGCCTGTATGTGCCGCTGCTGCTGGTCGGCCGGCGGCCAGCCCCGTCAGTACACACAGGATTACGAGCCGAGCGCGCACCAGGCGTTCGACGATACCTGGGAGCGCGAGCTGACGTCAGTCGTCCAGGTCAAAGGTGCGTATCAGACATGTCCTGGTGGGCCATTTTGTGGTGCTGTTGCTTGGATCCATGGAATAGCTTTAGGGCCGTAGAGCGACCAATGGAGTTTGATATAAAGGGCTGCTTTTTACTTGATTGTCAGAGTTCTGTACTTGTGGATGTCGTGGGGAATCAGGCTTCATTGGCGGACTGAGAGAGTGAGGCATGCTATGCTAATGGGATCGCAGCGCCTCTAGTGAACATGTAGGAAAGTCGAGTTGGCTCTCTGACACCAGACGGCGCTAGCGTGCCGTGCTCGCTTCTCCCGTTCTCAGTGTGCTGACAGTCGTCCCACTCTCCCCCACAGACCGGATGCGGAAGTTCATCGTGAACCACATGAGTCCCGAGAAGGTGCCGCTGTGTATCAACCCGCAGTCGGCGGCGTACAGGAGCTTCGCCAGCTCGACCGTAGCGCATCCCAGTGAGCTGCCGCCCTCGCCTCACCAATGGGAGGCGTGACGCCAGCGCTGACTAGGGCGCGCTCCGGCGAGCGGGCATTCTCAGCTATCGACTGCCGACTCGTCCGCCGCCGCTGGCCGCGCCCGCTGACGGCACTCCGCGGCGGCGGCGGCGCGCGCGCGGCCGGCACGCGACTTGATCTCACATGCCACACAGCCGGGCCGCGTCGCGCGCACGATCTCTGCGCGACTGGACGCGATGTCTCTGCGCGACTGGACGCGTCATGGAGGACACAATAGACCGCGGGGGACACAGAGCGAGAGAGTGAGAGGGACAGAGGGAGAGAGTTGGTGTGGGTGTGGGAGGGAGAGCGAGCGCCGCCCATTTCTCCGAGACCGGGACCAGAGTGGCGCCCGCCGGTAGCCGGCCGTCGGGCGCGGGTGTCAGTGGTTTGTGTGTGGTGATTGTGTGCCTGGAGCGTGCGCATGTGTAGGCGGCTGTGCGCGAGCGTTCGGCGCTCGGCGTGTGTGACTGGCGTGTGTCTGTCTTTCACTGGTGTAGCAGCTCCCTGCGTCGCGGTGGTCTCTCTTCATATCAGTCGGTATCTAGTCGGGCCGACGGCGGTGGCGGCGGCGGCGACCGGACGCCTTACCTCAGCGCCCGTCTGCTCTGTTCGCGGGCGGGCCGGCGCTCCTCATCTGTACATAGATCGACGGCGCGGCGGCGCCGGTCGGCCGGCCGGCCAGACGCGGCCGCCGACCTGCCTCCGCCGCCGCCGCCGCCGCCGCTGCTGTCTCCTCCGCTGTGCTCTGTAGTGCATCTTTGTCCTATGTCTCGTGTTTGTACTATTTTAGTGCGAGCCCCAGCCGCTCGGGTGGCGCCGGTTTTAGCTGATTGGGAGACTCGCTCGCGTGCTCTCGGCGGTATGTACTGGACGTGTCGTATGGTCGGCTCCGGGTCGGTCGCCCTGCCGCGCGGCGACCAGGCTCCCGGCCGCCCCAACCGCCTCTTCCTCGTCCGACCCAAGTGCGACTTTCACAATGTCTGTGATGTAATTTACAATCAAATGCTGCACATTGTGTGTATACCGCTTTTAGGTGCGCTGGACGGAGGCGATTCTCCCGCGGTGACTGCGAATGAAATGCTCAAAAATGACAGGCGGTTTTAAAGGCAGACGGGGCGCACTTGGCACGCGACTGATGGCGCGGCGGGCGTTATTTCACTTAGAAGACCACTAAGTGATACCAGAATATACTGACTAATTGAAGCACTGTGACCCTCATCGAATGTAAAACATGTATATTAATACACTTTTGTATCGCCGAAACGGACCTCTATGATTGGGAGCATCGACATTATGGCTGAGCACGCCCCTGGGAAGCATTACATTTTGGCAGGCGATATATGTACACTACGCAAAATTACGAAAAATAGGAATACGAATACCTACGAAGTTAAGAATACGAAATCGGATACGAAAATGGTTACGAAAATTACGAAAATACGAAGTTAATTACGAAACGGGAAACCGATCAAAGAATAGTTGATAGCTATGAATCTCGGACATTGCCTTTTTACGATCAATAAGGTGTTTGTTTTCAATCGTTCCTCGATAAATGCCCACGGTCACGCGGTCACGGTCACTGAAGGGGCCGGAATGGGGTCCGATAGGCCCTTATCGCTTGAAAGTTATTCAGATCTGCGACAATCTTGAGCTGCGAATTGTGATAGCAGCATACAGTCTCTCTTGAAAGAACCGCGCATCGGTGCGTCGGATCCATCAAGCCCAGCCAAAGGGAGGGTGCTGAAATTGAGTCACCGAACCAATGGAGTCCCAATTGAGTGCCACAGGCCCATTTTTCCGTTCCCTTCCGTTTACTGCATATTTTGGAGGAGCATCACACATCACGCGTTATTAAACGGCACTGTCAATTGTTAAAACAGGATTGGTTGGGTAAGGATTTACATGTTAGTTGTGTTAGAATATGGACAGTTCGTGCTAAAGGTTTCAACGGAAGATTTGACAGTGCCTTTCTTGCGAATACGGCAACGCAAAGATGGGAATCCCGATCCTCCGTCAGCGTCCATGAGTCAAACAGGCAGGAGGGGGCCAGTCATCATAGGCCAAGTGAGCCTCCAATTCACAAGGAGCGAACCAAGATTCCTTTAGCCGAACTGTTGTAGTGACCGTACATTCTCCAGGACAGGACAAGAAAGAAGTCCTGACAAAAGCGTTGGTCAACCGCATAGAATTGAATCGGCCGGCTGATGAATATAATTGATAGTGATGTGTGATGGCATTAATATCGTACCTACAGCCTGGGACCTGCAATATCAGACACGCAATGCAAAAATTGATACAAAAATGTATGATGCATCAGGTGCTATGTTTCGATGGAGGGAGACCTTCATTTGGTAGCATTATATGGAAGCAATGAACTTCTCTCAAAATCACGCGCGAGGAAGTGGCGCACGCGAGAGAAAATAGGGACGTTCCTAACAGCTGGACTTTTTGCACGCGTTCCCCGCCAGGGGGCGCCACTGAGGAAGCACCCTCTGACGTCACGATAAAACTGCGCGCACTGTGCGCACGGTTCTGGGCGGTGTTTCACGGGACGCTGCTACCACGCTGCTATCAAATTGCGCGAGCTGACGTCACACTTGCGGTAGTGTTGGAGCAATGGGCCTGTTGATGTTTCCATGGAAACCCAATTTGACACGTGTAAAAGCAGCTTGCTGCTATCACCGGTGAAACAGGGCCCTGTAAGCAAGTAATATAGTGGTGGTTTCATGGTGGAAATTGGAATAAGTATTTTGACGTTGTAAAATTTCAAGCCGTTTTTGTGAAATAAATTAGTAAATGCATTTCAAAAGTATTTATACAAAGTGTGAAACGAGAATAATTAGAAGAACATGCATATTTTTGTTCCAATAGCTTATTATGTGAGACATGATCGGTACTAACGGGTACTTCTAAGAAGTAGTGAAGAAGTACCAAACAGCCTGCTCGGCTACGATCGTCAGCTGTCCTTTGGAGCTGGACTTCAACGCTGTAAAAAAAATGTGTGCTGAATTAATTTTTAGTTTCACCAAAATATAAGCAATTCATCATTTCCTTTTCACTTTTGTAATTATTGTTGAGTGAAGAGACATGTTGCTAGTTCTGACAATATAAATTATTAATTAAAAAAAACGAAATGCGATGGTAAGTATCTGCTACTAAATTATCACAAAAAAAAACAAATACATAGAGAATCTTGCTACCATTGCTTATAAAACGTGCTTATCAATACACAAATGTTTTATTTCAGACAAGAAGGATTTATTTGCCTGAAGTCTTGTGTCATGTGCTACTGCTTTGATTCCAAAGACGCTCTCCGGGTCGGGGTAATTTAGTTCTTCATCGATCGATAAGAGATTTTGATTCCATTGATATCCAAATTGATAAGCTCGGCACCATGGAGTAAGGGCGTCCCCACAGGGGTGACGCAGGAAATATGAATGGCGTTTACACCGACAGTAGTTTCCCACAGCCGGCAATGGGAATCTCCTGTCGGTGTAAACGCCACTATAGTCCCATCCAACTCAAACACTGGGGAATATCCCCGCACTTTTGAGGACGGAAATCTATGGACCTGCTCGAAAAATAGTGGATAAAATACGGCGAGCTTTCAGTTTTATGGTTTGGTCTCCCTTCCGAGGTACATATTTACGGGGGACATTGGGTCATATTCCCCCGGCGTCCTGATGATCGGCGCCCAGCTCAACGTCGAAGGCGCCCTGATGCGCGGCACTGCTATCTGTGAAGGTGCCCAGGTTGCTGCCGCTCGAATTTTGGTCGCCTACTTAACAAAACCTCCGTTGGTGCCATCTCAGTTTCCTCGAGGTCAGGCAACCTTCACACGCCGTTGGCTACCTTGGCTGGCCGGCGACTCGTTCCCCTCGTGGCGACGCTCTTGACATCCAGTCAAAAGTTGGAGTGGCTGGCGCCCCCAGTGGGGGCCGGGGAAGGGGCAGTGGGCCTCCACGTTGCTCTCTTCCCGAGCCTATGGTGACTTGGCTCAACTCTCCTCAATACAATACAATACAATACAATTTTATTAGGTCCCTCCATTACATGGGTTTTGTGGTGACCACGTCGTATACATGCGAAAACACATCTGGATAAAACACTGCAGTAAAACCGGACAGAAGTGAAACCACAGAGTAAAATACACATCTAAGACATCTTCCGGTACACTAACCAGTCGACCACACCTACTGTTGACGCGCTCCTGAGGACTCGTTCCAGTGCAGGCTGGCGCCAAACAAAAATCCACGACGGCCGAATTCGGTTCGGACCCGGGGCAGACGCAGCTGTCCCCGCTCGGTCGCACGCGTGGTGCGAGCTGACTCGTCGGAGCTGAGCACCAACTTGCTCCGCAGGATTTGTGGTGCACTGTCCGAAGTAAGTAGGCGACTAACCACAGCTACGTCACTGTCACGAATCAAATCGTCCACACACTTCCAACCCAGCTCGTTAAGCACAGGAGTCACGTGATCTCTTCGGCTGAGGCCAGACACGACACGTGCGCCGAAATTCAGCACCTTTTGGACGCGTTTCCTCTGAGCGATGCAGCAGGCACCCCATACGCTGATACAGTATTGATACAGTCAATAGAATCTGGATTCTGCACGCTGTATGAACATGGGCGTAGACACCACTACGGACAATACGGACAGTGGGTTCGACAATCAGTAGTGCCATTCATATAGAGGGTGTCATATATGAGCGGAGAGGCAACAGTACAGCTGAGCGGAGAGACAACATTAAAACAACAGTACAGCTGGCGTTGCATGGAGCTGCAGGCAACCGGACAGCGGAGGCTTGCGAAAAATAAACAATTCGTCACTTCAACGTATAAACAATAGTATAAAAAGCAACATAAACACATATTCTCATGGTCGAACCCATGCACTAGCGGCTCACGGCGGGCACAGGCACGCAGTGCGGTAGCGGTACCGGATCACACGTCATGGGCGTTGTCTCAGCATAGGTTGTTCGCAATCTAGTTGAAGCCTAAGAAGACGGCCAGTGGGGTCTCACTGCTGCTGAGGCGACCTCGGAGACGATGCGTCGCCCCTCCTGTCGGCGACCTGCGGTGAGCAGGACTCCAGATAGCTGTCTGGCACGTTGCCGACACTGCCAGACGCTGTCAGCAGGCCTCACTGCTGCAAGTGATGTGCAGATGGACGCCAGGTGACTTCGTCTGCAGGCGATTCCGGAGACCGCGGCCTCACCAGGCAGCACCACCTGCATCGCCATGTCGGTGTTTCTAGAAATGGAAAAATAACAGTATCGGTGAAGGACAAGCAATACAATGTATTCTGTCTTCCTCTCTTGCAGGTATACGTAATCTACAATTATCATTGTTCCTATTTCATTCAACTGAACCTGCAAATTCCATATTGGCACATTGTTTGACTAAATTTGTGTAGCTGGGAACAGGGGCGACGCCACGGTGCGACGACTGGAGGGGACATTGACCATTTTGGAGGGGACGAGGACCATTTCAAGTCGATTCTTTCCATGCAACGCCATAGGCATAATGTTAAAATTTTAAAAAGTGGAGGGGACGAGATCCCCTCCGTCCCCCCCCCCCTGTGGCGACGCCCTTGGTTGGGAAGCAGATTGTTTGAAATACATGTTTGGCTGAACAGTGCGGAAAATATTTCATTGATCACTATAGCTGCAACAAAAATACTGAGACAGAAAACATTTGCGCTTACCTGGCTCCTTAGTCAGTCCCGCACAACGGAAGTGGTACCATTTATCGCAGCCGTCGGATCCGACCATCGGTGCTGCACTGATGCTGCTGCACTCCCCACATTCCCAGTACCTTAGGAGCGTCTTGGCTGTGAAAAGATTACATGAGTCATGGCGCATACATGAATAGTAAGATGTTTTATATGTTTAACATCGCATAGCAAAGACACAACAGCTGGGAGTCAAGTGTAAGCAAGACTGTATCAAAACTTAACATCATTCCATTATTGCTCAAAACGCAAGCAGTTAACATCGTTATTTCGTCTCTCAAATTCTCTTGTTAAACGTCAAATTGTCTTATTAATGACCATGATGCGTGTTGTAGAGTGTAATATGACATGTGACAAATGGCAATAATAATTATTGTTTTCATCAATATAGCCAGGCAATAAGAATTGCAATAAATGACTTGTTCATCGAATACCCCGTAAACTAGTTTTACCACAAACTTCGGGTCATTGTGTGGAACAAGCCGCCCAATCAAACATTCGGACTATATTAACATAAAAAAATAATCCATCACTTTGTAGCTACACGACACGACCATCACGCGTCTTGACCGAAACATGTGGACACATGTAAAGAACATGTGGCCCTTATATTGTATATATGATGAATATGTTAATAATGCAGAGAAAACACAGTATAAATTATACCCAACGTTTCTTCTTAATCGACTTTGTCAAGGGTGTTTGAACAGCTTGAGTTGAGATGAGTGAAGCGTAAGGGTACCTAGGTACATCTGAAAATAAACTGAATCTGCGTTCAATAAACATTGATTTTGATAATACATTTCACAAATTACTAAAATAGCACGACAGATAACTAACAATCCCATGAAGAACTTCTCGATTCGCCTTGACATTGTCGTCCGAACGAATGTTGTCTGAAGTTACACATTTGTCTTTTCTGCGCAGCATCTGTGTTTGCCATTTACCGCACCAATGTTCGCCAGCGGTGGTGACTTTTCCTTACCTGCTCACGAAACGTCACACACGACATGACGTCACCCGAAGACGTCATCAAAAAGTCCAGCTCTTAGGCGTGTCCGAAAATAGGCGTTGTTGCCGTTGTTGTTGGACGTGGACGGCTGATATTTGAGGATTGTTAGGGTATTTTATTTTTATTATCGATCATTCTGCGGCTTCAAGAGGATCAGAATTCGGATTCAGTATGAAGTTTCGTGGCAAAATATGTGAGCAAGCCTGCATAAAGCAGTTTACATGTAAGATCATTTTAAGAATTCTGATTTGAACACCCCAACCCTGATCAGTGATCCCAATCCGGATATTTTCTTAAATTGATCTTAATTTTCATTTTTATTCTCTCCAACAGCTTCAGCAGCTCCCAGTACTTACAAAGTAGATAGGAAAGCAAAAAAAGCAGGATGAGTAGGGTTGCATAGAATCCAGGCATTGTTGATGGGATCACAGGCTCAATTCATAATGGTTGCAAATCTCACCATAGTTGAAGACATTTAGAAGGTGCCCATGAATTGTGCTAGGAGATATTGAAAGTGGTGTAGCGCAGACGGCAGGTTTTGCATGAACCTAATCATCATGTAACCTTCTTACAATAAGAAAATAACAATGAAGGCCATAAATTTTTAAGTTGCACCACTTGTCTCCTATGCAGCACTGATTCTCATGCTGCCCAGCAGAGAAGTATGCTGATGCTGCAGATGACGTCACACATGGGATGACACAATGGTGTGGGCGAAACTAACGGACGAAGTAGCACTCCAAATTACTGCATATTTGCTGCAGCATATTTCACTTTTGCTGTGCAGCTGAACAGCGCTCTTGTTAGGGTAGGCTGGCTAATTGTAAGAATGAAATCATCCTAGGGCTTAGCAGTTTGATTGATTTTTTAACCCTGCTGATATGCTCTGCATTCTGCACAGCACAGTATGCTCATTGTCATATAATGCTGCCTCTGTTCCCTGCTTGTAAACATGTTTTACCATGGCTTTTCAAGGGTTTTAAGGGATTTGCAATTTCTGCCATGGCAACTTGTTCTGCCAGCTTCTTCCAGCACTTGAGGAAAATAATTTCTTACATTTAAGAGTAGTAATGGTGCCATGCCATGGCTTCCACTGTTCCAGAACTGTTCTAGTCTTAGGTGCCTCTGTTTATGATTGCCTATTTCAATGTAAATCAAAGATAACTGACTGCATGTTACAGAATGCAATAAACTAAAATTTTATAGATACATGCCTGAACATGCCTGGAATAAGTGTTGACTACATTACTCCATGGGGCAGAGAGAAACATTAATTGAGTTTAATGTCAGCAGCCTATGTAGCGCCATCACCTTTTTTCAGATAGATAGCTTCTCAGCTGGTATAACTATAGGTATGCCTAATATTACTTTTTATTTCTTTTCCCCAGCTATAATAAGCACTCTGGCAAAGCTGGCAAAGATGTGCACCCTGAGGATAACCTCATCCCATCTCTACTTTGTGGTCATGGAGGCAACCCTCAGCTCTACTCCAGGTAGGTACTGTGCCTTCTCTGCCCATGATTTTTCACTTGATGTGCTTTTCATCTTTATCTTCAAGAGAAATAAAAGACCAATCAAAGTTGCAGTGCTTTCTGACTGATGAATATATTGTATGTAATTTGTATAAGGTATTTTTGGGTTGTTAAAAAAGCAATAGTTGAACAACATGTACCTAGAAGTATTGCTTTTGTGCCCTGTCGTGTGATGTTGTTTTGGGTCAACTGTGCCTTTTACTGAGGAATAAACTGAATATGAGAAGGTGTGTTGTAAATGGCATAATAACGATGATCGACAGGCCCACTGGGTGGCATCAAAAAGGTCTGAAATGTTCCGCTGCTCTTGAGTCAGCGTAGGTAACTCATGAACATCGACGATACGCTCGCATTGCGGCGGCAGCCGTGGCAGGGTGCGTCAATATCAACAAAATATCCCTTTTTATGAATGTTGGACACATTGCGCCTCTGCCTTGTGCCAATTTTATCGCCGCCAGTTCTTTGTTTCAGGCTTGTGGTGCGAGCTTCAGCAAGGGCATTTCTTCAACGAGTTCAACATGGAAGGAGTCTCTCCTGAACACAATGAAATATATCTGGAACTGAAACCAGGTACATGGTAATCGTGAACTATACTTAATACTAACTATACTAGTATGATTGGTAGCAGCACAAGGAAGCTCAACAATCTAATGCAATTTTTGACATGGTTTCAATCGGAATTTACAGGTGACGACTCTTTTTACCCTTTGCAAAGGAGGTATTAGATGTTGCGTAGGACACTTATGCATTTTGCTTTACATTTTTCCTGTTATTTTCAGATAACTTGGCCAGAACTCTGAGCATTCTCAAATCAAGTGCGGCCGTCCGATCGCTGAAAATCAAGCTCACCAAGAAACACTCTGCTTGTCTTACGTTCGAAATCGAGTCGGTACGTATTATTCCGTATCTGCTGATAATTTGTCAGGCTGTTGAAATGAATATGACTTCAGATGACACAGTATGAGAGCCTCTATATATTCATATCACAATCCCTCGAACGCGCTAGGCTGGAGACCACCAAGCAGTGGAGATAGGCGCAACACACTGCGTCCTATCGCTCCGTCAGTTTCGGGACTGGTACGCTCCAACTCTGTGCTACCTCGAGTTCACACATTCCCCCTCTCTCTCTCTCTCTCCCTCCCTCTCCCTCTCCCCCCTCTCCTTTTCTCCCTCCCCTCTCTCTCCTCTCTTTCCCAACAGTCATTCTAGACCACTCGCACTGAGTCGCTCTCCCCTCTTCCACCCACAGCCGTCGCAGACCTCTCTGAGCCGTCTGTGTACCCACGACATCCCTGTGACGGTGCTGCCACGCCGTCTGTGGGCCGGTCTTGCCGAGCCGCGGCTGCCTCAGTTCAGCGTCAGTCTCGACCTGCCGGCGCTGCGCCTCCTGCGGCCCGTGGTGGAGCGGATGCGCGCCATCGGACCGCGACTGACCGTCTCTGCCAGCTGCTCCGGCCGCTTCGTACTGCGGGTCGAGTCTGACCAGGCGGTGGTGGCCACTCACTTTGGCCAGCTGAGGACGCACCCGGCTGGTGAGGATGGGGAGAGGGGCGTCAGGGGCCGCTGAGAGATGGGAAGAAACTTAAGGGGCCAATGAGGGAGGAGAGGGAACGGGTTAAGGGATGTGAATATATTTGGGGCCGGTGAAGGAGGAGATGGGATGTCAGGGACTGTGAGATAATTCGGATAACTGATGGAACATTGCTTATGGAACTGGTGCTTAGTGTTAGCGCTAGGGTGCATATAATCGTTCCACAAACTTATGAGCAGTTAATTATAATGATGATGGGCGCACGATGATATTGTTGGTGATGATGATAACAGTGACGAGATGACAGTGATGACGATGACAATGATGACAATGACAGTGATGACGATGACGATGATTGTGCTCCTTCGCCAGGTGACGAAGCTGCCGGCGGCGACGATGTCGACTCAGAGCACATGTTTGACGTCCAGGTGGAGATCAAGCCGTTCTCCATGTTCCTGGCCGGCGATCAGTTCCACCCGGCGCGCGCCGTCTGCAGTGAGTACCGGCTGTGCCCTGTCTCCTGTCCCTGCCGGTGACTTAGTAGTTACCATACACTAATGCCGTGTACCTTAAGCTGCAGTACCCCGTACCAGTAACCTTTCCCCAGCACACAGTAGCACAGCACGATGTGCTGGAACCATGTGCTGTTTTCCTGTTCTGGCAGCAGTATTTCGTGCCAGGGAACCTGTACCCATTATCGTGTAGAAGCACCAGTACTACTTAGCTGAGGTGCTGATACCATACCCTGGTACCACATACTATTTTTCTGGAGCTGGCACTCTACTGGTATCCTGCCTCGTCACTATTCGACCGTGATTCACGCTGGCCCCGGAGTACATGAGAACTGTAGTGAGTCTGTCATTTCTCTTCCCCTCGCTCTCATTTTCTGGCCATGCATCAGTCTGACATTCGACCTGAGGGACGCCATGTCCCAGTCTGACAGCTTGACAGCTGACACTGTCGATCTCCTCACCCTCCGCTCGATAATATAGTTCGGGACGTGCGCTTCGAAGGTTTGGACCGTATTTGAGTACAGAAACTCCCTAGACAGGTATCGACAGCAGCGGAGGATATGCCTTGGAAACTTTATTATATTTATTTCTTTGATCATGGCGTATTTTCATCAGTCTCTAATGCATGTGGCTTCATATCACCGGCGGCCGCCGTCTCTTACCTTTGTCCGAGCTTCCGGACGGCATCCTGGAAACTGATGGAATGAACAGAATATGATCAGTGACACTTTTCCTGGTGATTATTTGACTGATTTCTCAGCATCCTCTAATCACATTTGTTTAAAGATCTGCCTGTAACTATATCTTAACTACTTCGGTTAGTGGGTCAATCTTCTGATTATGGGTGCATTTTCAGATCTGGTTGAGGACCGAATGTTACATCTGTTCCTCATTCACGACGACATCACACTACAGTACTTCATTCCGGCGTGTAGTTCGTGAATCACCCGCTGGTGGCACCACAGTCGCGCCCGCTCGTCGCTCCATTACTGTCTCGGGACCCATCATGATGGTTGTGGCAAGCTGTAGTCAATAGACATCCACCGACAGCGTATGGTTGAAGATATCTCAGACGTCTTCTTGTTCAGCCGCTATTCCAGCACTGGCCGGTGACGATTGTGTCTTGGACGCTGACGTTCAAGTCCTGCATTCACGCAGTATGCGAACTGCAGTGTGTTTCGAGCTGTTGTGGAAATGGACGGGACTTCAGGCTGCTGCCTACGTCCGTGTGCTGCTTAGCGGATATGGGTCAAGGCCGGGCTGCCAGAAGAATCGTGGACAAGGGACTTGGCTGTATGTGAAATGACTCAGTTGTGTTCCACTGCAGACTTGTAGGCTGTGATATGATGCTAAAGCATCCTGCCTTGTTGTTGCCTATGTGTATTTTTTGGCATATCCTATGGTATGCCGTTCTTTGACATTGATAGTGCTCTGTTATGTTACCGTCTATCGTTGTTCTTTGCCTTTCTTTGTCTTCTCTTATTTATGATGCAACAATTAGTAAGGTTACATGATAGCAGATGGTACTGCGCATCGGTATGTTTTCGGCATTGATTTACCACTCACACTTTTCGGTGTTGGATGCTAAGACAACACTTCGCCGGCGTTCAGACTGTCGTGGACTTAGCCTTTCGATCTCCGGATCTGCCTTTCAAAGCCGTTTGTGGAGGAGATGTGTGTATTGACAGTCATAATAAATCACGATATTGACAATTTTCGAAACACAAGACGGACGCTGTGTTCGACAAGGCACTGTTTGCGAGGTACATATTTATACCATTTTTGCGCGATATTATACCAATAGCATCAAACAGATAATGTTAGGAAAGGGTGCCCCTCAAACTGTCCGTAACTAGAGCTCTGTGCAACGTTCGAACTTTCTTTGCATTGTCTTATGCAGATATCTGTCCATCGTAAAATAAACGACCCACCGACCTCATTGCACATCATATCACAACAGAAAGCTCCTCCGTTGCTCTACACATTCACATCACAAAGGTTACATAGTAGGTCAAGGCCGCTCTTCTGTTATAGGGGAGGGATAAAATATACGTATAGGATATAGGAAAGACTGGACAACAAACGTGACCATAATGTAATTCGCCAGGCGATAGACCTCTGACCCCTCGCCCGGCGACGGATGGGGCGGGCCGGAGGGTGGCCATCCCAGACTATAGACAATAGACATGCAGGCACACAGACGGAGCGCTGCTGGCTCAGTTTAATTGAATATATACGTGCAACAGCTGTGCTTGTTTCGCATTAACAGCGGCGTATTTTCGCGTTAAATCGTAGGTGCGTCGATCCAGAGTTATGGCGCATGCCTGGCCGGGTGCTGGGTCGTCCGCCACCGCCGTGGTGGTCCTCAAACCGCTGTGCCCGCTGGGAGGCAGGGGTGAGGCGCCCATCGCGGGTGGTCGGCCGACCGCAGTATCACAGCAATGTTCCCACTCGCAACGACGCCGGACTCCGACCGAAATAAATATCGATTATATATAACACTTCCAGAGAATAACACATAATCTTCGAGCCGTGCACGAATCCAACAGCTCTATCCGTTGCCTAGCCTCACCCCCATATCGCAAATCCATTTTCACTGCCCTAACTGCTCAAACCCAGTTCGTATTTTCACCGCCTGTAGACCAAGTGACGACTTTGTCCATTGTCAGGCCACACTACATCTATGGATAAATATGCAGATACACCGCGCTACGATACGTAAGGCATAAGGACGGTGTGTGCAAGGCTCGAGCTCTCTATCTCCCTACCCTGTTCGCAACATGGGCGCCTCTCGTGAGGTGTGGTGCGGGCCCGATAAAAGAACAGCCCGGTTACTGAATTCGGACCTTAGGGGAGCGGTCAACTATTCAGGCCCTGTATTAAGGCATTGTGCCTACAAGAACGGTCGCAGGGGCGTGCAATCCCATGCCGCTTAAATCATTGCTTCTACAAATGTCTGAATTCGACCTTTCTTTTTTATTCTTCTCGAGACTGGGTCTGGAGCTGACGCCTTGCGTTATTCCTCGTTGTTGCGAGCCTAGAAGGCCACGCCGGACCATCCTCCGGGGGAACATTCGCAGGCGACCACCTTTTTCCAGATGAGTTCCTCGGTCAGAGGGGATGGGCGGACCGAGTACACGTCGCCGTCACCTGTCAATAGGGGGAGGGGAAGGGGCGTTAGGGGTGCGGGTGCGCGCCCGAGCGGCACAACGCCGCGAACAGGGACGCAGCGGGGGTGACTATTTTGTGCGATGGCTGGTCGACTGTTGATTTTGAGATTTGGCCAACACCAGGAAGGGCTGAACCATTGTATGACGCAAATTCGACATCACGGCATGTCGTGATCCTGGTATTGTTTTAGTTCTTGATATCACGGTATCTGATGTGAAACAAGCTACTCACGCATCAGCAGCAGGGGTGTGTTCATGCCGCCGGCGTCCTCCTTGACGGCCATCTCCACGATCCTGTCGGGAAGGCGGGGAGGGATTCGGGTTACAGGTGTCCGGGGATGACAGGTCACAAGTGCGAGAGGAGAGACGTTGCAGGTCACGGGCTCAGCGTGTAGCAGTTCAGTAGTGGGTTTCACATCCCACAAGCTGCGCCGACTCATCGTTATGACTGGGGCTACTCCTTCGGCCGCTGACTACTCGGCACGGACCGTTGCTGAGGTTTTACCAGTGATCCCGTCGCCTCCCTCCCCGTTACCGCCCCCACCGCTCGGTACCCTTCTCACCGTCTGCATATGTCGTTATCGTTCAGCTCCATGCCGGGCGCGCCAGACACCTCCGCCAGCTCCCCGGTGGCCAGAAGGGCGTGCACCTGATGTCGGAACGACAGAGAACGCGGCCCGGTCAGCGCCGTTGGTCACAACGCAACACGGGGGGGGGGGGGGGGGGAGAGCTGGATACTCGATACTGGATACTACTACTAGTAATTTCATGAATGAATTATATTTTTAGCATTTATACATAGTTTCATGATGTTTATGACTTACCTTTTTATACTCCCAGCATCCCAGTTAAGTCCCCATAAAGTCGCTAACTAAGCGGTCCCAAATTGCACAATGCTCCACACTCCACCGAGTCTCCACCGAGCGCTGCTGTCGGAGGCGGTTGTGTGCCTCTTCAGCAAACCCTGCCCTCCTCAGTCCGCCCCTCACCTGAGTGAAGGCCTGTACGAACTTGTCGAGCGCCTCGTCCCGTCTGGTCTTGAGCAGCGCGCTGGCCACCTTTCCCAGCAGCACCATGCTCTTGTTCTTCATGGCGACGTCGCCCTCCCAGCTGTAGACGGTGAAGTTGTTGGCGATGCGGACCGCCTCCTCCAGCATGCCGGGTATCATGTCCGGCTGCAGCGGCATCATCAAGTTGAAGCCGCCGCGACGCTCGATCCAGCGCCTGTGAGACAGAGACGCGGCGTTATCTCCTTTCCATGGGCGCGACGCTTGTTCAGCCGAAGCTGTCTGAATTACATAAGCAGTGTTCTCTGGTTTAAACAAATAGTTATCGAAGCGAAGATGTTTGCTGGGCATTGTCATAGCTCCTTTCCGTCTACGTCCGAAGCGAAGGTGTTTGCTGGGCATTGTCATAGCTCCTTTCCGTCTACGTCATATCTTTTTGTCTAGCTGTTTGTGTGTGTGTGTGGGGGGGGGGGGGGGTGAGCGGATAAAGTGAATTTATGTATGTATATATTCACGCGTGACTCACTCTATTGCTTTGTCGAACTCGTAGGGTAGTCGGAACATAAACAATGCCGACTCAATATCGACGCCGGAGCTGAACTGCTTGATCATGCTTCTGACGTTGGCCACAAAGTCATCGCTGACTTCCTCGTAACCGGGGATCTGAAAAACATTGGGTGTGCTGGGTTAGTTGGTTTGCTGGTTGGTAATTTTCTATTGTCAGAGGAGGTAGGTAATTGCTCATTAGTGCCGCAAGGTGATTGAAACATGAATTTATTACATCTTCAGTGTGCGCAGTGCGCACTATATTTCGAAAATATGCTCGCACATTCACACTGGATAATGTAACTACATGTTCAACTCACAATTACAAAGGCTTGATCTACTCTACCTCAGTTGATCCCCACTGTTCTGTTGTTCTTTCGTGCATGAGCGGCGAGCGCAGACCTCCGCCGCTCGCCTAGTTATAATCCTGTCGCTAGATGGCAACAGTGCGCGCGCCTGGAGGCTATACTGTACCGCATACTGGACTGCTGGGAACTTAACGGCGCGGCGGCACGGCCAACAGCGGAAGAGAATTACGACAATGTTCGAAATTGACGGATGGTGGTGTTGGACTGAACCGAAGCGGTGATTGAACGGTAATGCCAATAATTACCTAACGTTATGATCGATGTTCATTTAACCAATAAAATCGACCAGCACCACAACGTAGAAAGCAGTTGCATCCTTTGCTCTGCACAAAATTGCGCATCTATTGCCTTTACTGACCTCCTGAACCGGCGATGTGCGCCACAGCAGGGCTTTGACGAACCGTCGGAAGTTATCGTTGAACGTCTCGGGGAAGCAGCCCGGCAAACGCAGACCCCGGTAATCAGCGCGTGCCACGTACGACATGACTGTGCCGAAGAACAGCTGAATCCGCACCAGGGGAGCCATCATACTGCGAATCACAGGCGGGGTACAGTCCGACCGGGGTAGTATGGGAGTACGAAATAAGTTTCGGGCGCCTTTCGATCCATTTGTTGAAGGCAGAGTTTGAATATTTGCGGTCGGCGGCGGCAGATTCTTATGTTACTTTATTCATAGATACATGTGAAATTTTGCTTGCTGAGCGCTGATGACTTGTTGAATGATTCAAGATGAAACATCGTAGGAGCCTGTAAGTCAAATATTTGTAAGTCGAGCTAAGGTATTAATAGTTTGTCACGACTCACGACTTCCCCTCCCAGACTCTCTTCGATCCAGTGCAGTCGCCCGGGTCGGGGGGTATGTAATGCATGCCATCCATGTCGCTGAGGTGAACCCACATGTCCGTCTTGTGAGCGGGACCCATGTCACAGATATAGACTCATCTGCTCTGGCTGGAAATTATACCGCTGATATAGACCCATATTCCGGGACCCTTGCATCTGAATGGACTCACGTGCTGGGGTGGTAGCCCATGCCGCCGCCCATTCCGCCGCCCATGCCGTCATTCCAGGACTGGTCCTTGTCCGGACTCCAGGTGGGCTTGTCGCCGCTGTATTCCATGCTGTCCATGCTGCCAGAGCCTGCTGACAGCAACGGCAGACTCGTGACAGGTTATTGACAGGACAGGTTATTGACAGGACGGCTGTCAGTGTGTGCTCACTGACAGCCGGCAGGTGACTGCTAGGTCAGATTTTCTCTACATGGAACTATATCTCTATTGAAGCAAAATGACCTTTTCAGTCTACATGGAGGTTGAAGAATACGACTTTTATCGCTTTGTTGTTCCTTTGTTGCAAATTCCTTGTTGCAATTTAATAATTAAGCACGTTGTTAATAAGATATGCTGCAGTGCGTCATCTATCGTCACATCACACGCTGTATAGTAATGCTTACCGTCGTCACTGTCCATGTTGTCAGGGAAGCGGGAAGAGAGACTCATTAGCGCATGGTTATTGATCAGTATTCAGTAACACTCAATTCAGTCCGCAAATACGAACATGTTTTCTACAAGTACTGCGTACAAAGTTATAAATGTTCTTAATAGGTACCGTAATCCACTTGTCCTTCACAGAGGTCACGTGCATCGCTGGGGCATTGCTGTGTGAGTGTTGGCTATCCTAAAGTTGTTTGTTTGAAGCACACCGAACGCATGCAGACACAGCAAGCCAAAGCGTCAAGCACTCAGCCTCATCACAGAGCTTTGGTAACGCCTTCCGTCCATTCGGGGCATCCCGGGCACGAACTCTCGTGCCAGTTTCGAGCAATGTGAGGATGTAAAGAAAGGTTGAAAAATATACTCCTACTCTGCCCCTACCCACATCCGGCAAAATGCAACCGAGGCAACCTTAAAACTTCGTTTTTATTGATGCCATAAGATTTTATCGCTGCTTTGCCCCGTAACACAAATCATCATCAAATAGGAGCGTTAGGAGGACGCGATGTCTGCCGAGCTCAATGCCGGTCTCGGTGGTAATTTGCCGGATTGGCTCTGGGACCCTTCAAAAATGGCTACGGTGCTGTATCGGCGGTGAGCTGTGCCTTTGAAGGTCGTTTTGGGTCTATTTTATAATTGGCCTTTTGTTAGTTTTGGCCTTTTGTAGGTAATTGGCCTTTTGTGCCGTTGCTATTATTTTTCTTGACTTTATATATCAGTTCTATTAATATGGTGCGCAAAGGTACGTGCCTAGTTTATCAAAGCTCAAATACTTTTACATTTCCACAGAACTACCTGATGCATGAAGCTAGAACCGTTGTCTCGACCAATCTAGTTAAATGTTTACACGAACTTAGTTGACTTTTGCTAGTCCACTTTACTTACCTTGGATATATATCTGGAATTGGAGCAAAACGTTTCTTCCTTTTCAATGTCAGTGGACTGGCATCACCACCGTCGCCAGTGTAGTCTCCCAAGCTATCGGGGTAGTCGCTGTAGTCGTATGAACCATATCCACTTCCGTAATAGTCGTATGAACCATATCCGCTTCCGTAATAGTCGTATGAATCGGATCCGCTTCCGTAATCGTCGTAGTCCGAACCTGAACCGCTGCCATAGTAGTCATATCCTCCCGAGCCACTTCCAGAATAGGAATAGTCGTAATCTCCTGAACCGCTTCCATAAAATTCGTAATCTCTTGGAATAGAGTAGGAATAGTCGTCTCCCGAACCGCTTCCAGAATAATCATAATCGTAACCTGAACCGCTTCCATAATAGTCGTATCCTCTTGAGCCACCAGCCGAATAGTCGTACCCTCCTGAATAGTCATAGTCTCGTGGGCCGGGTGACGAGTAGTCGAAGCTTCCTGAGCCACCTGCTGTGTGGAAGCTCCAGGAGTCGCCGCCGGGGTAGCCGGAGTAGCCGCCGCTGGGGTAGCCGCCGCCGGGGTAGCCGCCGCCGCTGTAACCGGGAACCACGTCACCTATCGGCACCCGGCGGTGCCCCCGTCCCTAGCGAGACGCTGTTGGCAGGATGGGATGTTGACTGAATGTGGAACATGCTGCTGTTAGTGGTGGTACCCGGCGACATGGGTGTCAACGAGCATAGTGCTGTCTGTCTGGGGGATAGGATGGGGTGGCCTTTACGCTGTACTTTCTGACTTTAGAACTGTTGTTGTTTCGCGTCACTTACAAGCACGGAAGCTGAATAATGCAAAATCGGTCCGCATTTTAGTGGTGATCAATGTGAAAATGAGGTCATGCGATCAATATCGAGCCCTCCCTCCATTTGGAACCTGGAACATACGTTTATTTCTGCAAGGTGCTACCTTATCTCTACCTATTTTTCAAGCGTTGGCTTTCAATGGAAACTGACTTCAATTGGCTGCTTCTATTCTCTCTCACCAACCGCGGAGCATCCCTGTCGGGAGCCTCGTGCATCGAGCGCCTGAGCGACTCGAACCCGGGCTCTGGCCACCGGGAGTCCGACGCTCTACCAACTGAACTACATATGGGAACAGCTAAGCAGTAACCATGGACAACAGAGCGGGCGAAGCGGCAGGGAATAAAACAGAGCAGGCCAGTCTCCACATACCTACCCGATCTCATTTACGAGTTGAAGGAGCGTTCATACAGCAGTTAGAGCTACCTCAGCCTAATCTTTTTTTACTCTTGACTGTAAATTTTGTAAGCGACGGTAGCCAAAGAACGGACAAACAGTACCACCAATTGATTACGGAGCGAGCGAAGCGAGCGTAGTCTTTCCTTAGATTAATTAATCTTTTAAAGATTAATTAAACTTTTTAATCTTTCCTTAGATTAAAAAGCGTCCGCCGGCCGGCCGGCCGTGCGGACGCTTTTGCGAGGCTTATATCTCAGCAACCACTTGACCGATTTACATGCGGTAATTTTTGTAGGGTAGCTTCATTCCTTCTACCAAGTATTGGACTATTCCCAATGCATGTGGGTGACCCCTTATGCACGTGCCACGTGCAAAACGAAGAGGTGTCAGTTTTGCAATTGTTGCAATATCTCGGTAACTACTGGGCCGATTGCGCTAAAAGTTGGCATGTAGGTAGGCACCCACTAGGCACTGCATATCCATGTGCCAGAGCTGGGGTGCTGCTGCGCGTGCGCACGTGCAGGGGTCGTTTCCAGATCTCGAGAACGGCTCGACCGATTACGCTCAAATTTGGTACACAGTTAGGGACCGGTTAGTAGGTTGCCGTGTACAAGTCAGTTGGGACCCATTTTGCACGTGCGCACGTGCAGGGTGCCGCTTCCATATCTCGAGAACGGCTGAACCGATTGTGCCCAAATTTGGCACATCGCTAGAGACCGGGTAGTAGGGTGCCGTGCACTGCACAAGTCAGTTGGAGGTACCCCCTCGAAATTTCGCACGTGCAAGGCCCACCCTCTCGCTCGCTCCGTTAGTCGCCCCTTAAGGCGTTATACTGGTCAGTACCTCCGGGCCGGTACTCACCCAAAGCTGCCGTCGTACCCACCGCTTCCCTCGTGGCTGTTGGGCGTGCCGCCAATCCTGTGAGCGCAGAGGAGGGACCGCGGGTCAGAGGACTATGCCACTGGCGGGAGAGGGTCTCAATTCAGTAGCACGTGATTTCAGAGTCGGATAAAGTCAAAGGCAACAAATGAAGTTATCTTCATTTGTTGAAGGCCACCATATCTGAACCTCATAGATGCGCACGGTCTAGCAGCTGGTTCATGACGGCGTCCTCACCCAGGAATGTGCGAGAACATGGACATGTCTCCGTGGATGATGGTGCTGAGGATGGTGCGCAGGCTGCCCTTCTGCTGCAGCATCTGGCCGATGGTGGAGGCCAGCGTGCTCAGAAGGCGCAGCTGGTCGTACTCAAACTCAGACTGAAACACACAAGGACGTGATACATTTTGTTAGACAGTCGCTATAGCCGACATGCGCGAGCTGATCCAAATTTCAGTGGACACACTTGACAAAGTAAAAAAAGCAAAGTTAGGTACCAAAAAAAGCTAGATCGTAGCTCATATTACGCTGGTGCAAAATTGACTTCTTGTAAGGTTTCTTGTGCACATCGATGCACACTCCCACTCGTATCTTGTTTCAAAATATTGATATTCACTTAGCTCACACCCCTTCTGGTATTTAGAATGGAAACTGAAACGCTTTTCAAATATGTCGTTGCGACTTACTTGCTTCCTCGCTCGCACCTAGGTTATCTGGAGTCGCGACGTTTTAACACCGGACCTGATTTTCTCACCCTCACACCCTTCCTGACTCCATGCAGGGTTGGCAGGGGGTGGCAAAAACTGGTTTTTGCCAGTGGTTTTAACCGGTTTAAACCGGCTGGCAGAAACCCTGGTGGCAAGAACTGGCAAAAACTGGCTAAAACTCAGATGGCCAAACCTACAACTTTTCTAGTTAGGAACGGATTTGAAATGTACAAATGCATTTCTGGTAGTTATATAGATGCACTAAACATTCTGAAGTTGCCTCATTACTTATCCCTGCTTAAAATGTCTATGCATGTCGGTAGACATTCACAACGGAATGTATTTCCATGTAAGGGGAGAGTGGGACAAGGCGGCCACGGTAAGTAGGGTGTCATGCGGTGCCGTGCGCATATCAGTGGCAGATACCCCTTCGCACTTCTGATTGTGCAGGACTCACCCAGTCACCCTTGCACTGGCTCATTTGTCACCCCCAAAAGGCATCTTACTATGTAGCTCCTTATGGATAGCCCATGAAAATGTTTCTGAGTTAGGTATGAAACATTTCAATGGTCAATGTCACAATTCTGTTTGAAAGCATAAAGCTTTCACCGAATTCTCCTTAAAATGTTTCCTGTTCAAAATCATGTCTAGGCATAGCATTGTGATATTTCTGAGTTTTTGCCAGTTTTTGCCACTTTTTGCCGGTTAAAACCGGTTTAAACCGGCAAATGGCATAAACTAGTTTTTGCCGGCAAAAATGCCAACCCTGACTCCATGTCAGTGACTCCATCCACCACCTTCATAGAATCACCCTGATATCCTCACACACATCATGCCCATTGCCCACCCGGGGCCCTGACACTCTGACTCACCTTGGCGGAGACACCGCTGATCACCTCGCCAGCACCGACCAGGCCCTGCGAGAGACGGCTCAGCACAGAGTGCTCCCAGGAGAGGCCGTGATAGAGCAGATCGGACACCCCGTCACAGCTGCAGGTACCGAAACGGACGGCGGTGGTTAGTTTCACTCGTTATCACATAATATTGATGCCACATCGGGCTGGCACATTGCCGATTTGCACTTCAAGTCAGATGCGCTTATGAATCGTATCTGCTTTATTATTACGGAATGAATGCACAGAAGAGCAATTAAAGGGACCCTCCCACCTTAACATTAGTTTTGAGTTGAGATAGCCAAGTTTGCGGCCAGGCTCAGAAACCACCATTTATCCTGGTCGCAACCCCTGCAGCTTTATGGTGTTCAAGAAATTTCTTCCTTTTACTTGCAGGGTGGGACCAGCGTGGTCCCTATCTCTCAAGGGCGGCGCCACCGTGGGGGCAGTGGGGGCAGACTGCCCCCACTGGCAGGAGGCCGTGGGGGCAAGACTATGTTTTTGCCCCCACAAAATTGGGCTGATGTTGAAATGGGAACAGAAGACCGGTGCAATATTCATGATAGGCGGTTATTAGTACGCCTGTTTTTGACGATTCCCGTATCAAGTGCATCAGCAGAACGTTCGTTCTCAGACCGTCTGTCGCATATCTCCTACTCCCACTCATTTTCCTACTCATTTTCATTCACCAGAAGGCTGCCCTCGAGCTTGACCTCGAGGAGGTTGAGAGGCAGCTTGTCAAAATCGGCCAGAGAAGAGTTCACCCTCTTTTGGGAACCCTTAGACTGAGACTGAGCTCAGGGAGGTATGACAAAATGTGATAGGTAGGTATGCATATCCGGGTTATCTGGAAATGTATATGGATCGCCCTAATAGAGCTTATCCTGGTATCAATCGTGTGTGAGAGAATCGCATATGTATATTCGCACTACGGTAAAAAAGAGAACTACATGCTTAAGCTCAATACGTATGCATGAAACCTGAAACCATGATAATTTCTAATTGGCAACATCTAGGGGCAAGGAGCTCATGGATTTTGCAGATCGGGTTATCAGACAACAGTCGGGTCACCTGAAGCTTGCCCCCACTGGCGAAAATTCGTGGCGCCGCCACTGCTATCTCTTAACCATTGCGGGAATCTGATGACGTCATCAGGCTTTCGAACGTCCGTTAAATGTTTGACTAAAACGTTTTGTAGCAGCATAGTGTTATATGCTGCTTTGCGCGCAACAAATGCCGCACTTTCAAATAAAGTCGCTAGGAACAGCGGAGATCCCAAAAAGTAAACAAAAGTAAAAGTCTAATATCTTGAAAACCGGTGAATATTTTTCGATGAAATTTGGTAGATATTCGTTTTTGCTCTTTCTGAACCGAGCGACATCACTTTCATGCCAATTCATTAACTTTTTTGAAGGTGGGAGGGTCCCTTTAAAATGGTATTTGTCGTATTTTACCCATTGCATTTCCCTAACTGAACACGAATTGAAGCCCTTGACTGACCCTACACAGCTCCAGACCTCAAAGCGATCTAATACGGGGCCCCTCGACCGATCTCACATGAGGCTATGTCGTCCGGAACTGACCTGCCAATGTCCTGGAGCCGGTTGGCCTCCGCCTGGATGGCGTGCGACAGACTCACGGCCTTCACCATATCCAGGCGCTGGCTGGCGGTCAGCATGTAGGCGGGCGGCAGCCGCTGGATCTCGGCAGTGGCGGCGTGCAGCTTGATGATGTTGGAGGGCATGGACGAGTAGCTGTGGTGGAGCGCCACCAGCGAGACGCCGGGCTCGGGCGTGCCGTACACGTAACACTGACCGGCATCAGCTGTCCGGGAGACGGAGGGCAGGGCGGGCTCAGCGGGCCTGTTTTAAACTGCTCGTCATATTAGAGGGTGAGTTTTATTTTACAGAACTGGTCAGTTCGCGGCGAGCTGTGCTGTTTGCTGTACTCGCCCATAGGAGTCATCAGTCAATTACAGTCAATTGAACGGATCCAAAGGAGCCGAAGCCATAATAATTCATTTAATCATGCATCGAGCCTGATGTATAACAGTTTTAGCACAACAATAGTTCACCGAACTTCCACAAATCAGACTCCGACCTCGTCATTTTTATCCATGCCAACTTTCTGTTCCATAGGGAGCATTTTCATCTCTCTATTCCGTCTCTCCCCACGCAGTCACCGCTTCCGTACCTTGGCAGGGACTTTGGACGCGGATGCCGACGGCGTTGTTGCCCCTCTGGGTGTCCGTGATCTCTCCGAGCGGGTCCACGCTGATCACGATGATGCCGTCCCCACACTGGTGCTCGGGCAGCTTCAGCTGGGTGAGAGTCAGTTCCACAGACGAACCGGCCCCGATCGCTGGCGGAGCGAGGCAGAGTGTCAGGAAGGGAAAGAGGGAGTTAGCAGGGAGGGAGGACAGTCGTGTGACTATGACAGGTTATAACAAACGTGATCTGTGCCTGACTGGTATTATGCGCATTTATGTGGCATTTGTATTCGACGAGTACCGATTATTCCCGAAGTGAGACTCTAATGAAACATGACGAGCGTATTAGTTTAACGACTTGCAGTGTTTATATGATTAAAAACAGCCGACGGTCGTTGTCGTTTTCTCATTCTCAGTGGTGGCGAAGTGAGCACGTACCTGGGCTGCCGGGCCGAGTCCGGTTGATGATGTTGTCGATGCTGATCATGACGTCTCCGGGTGAAGGCATCAGCTCGAATGTGGACATGTTGAGCGGCACAATTCTGTGAGCAGGGTACGCGCAGCGTCAGATGGGAAACGAAGCATCACAAGACAAAGTTTGCTCACGCTGTTTTGCTTATTCCGGCTGTCCGCGACGCAACATTTGACCCAGAGGATCGCTGATGCGTCGCACTGCTCTTGGTGCCTAAAGCCGCCAAAATAAAAGTCACCTGACATTAGGGCCTGTTCGGGTAATCGTGAAAATTTCCCAGTTCTAGCCAGGTATTTGTTATCTACCGTCGCTTTTCGGGAGCAGCAAAAGTGTTGGAAGTGTGACCATAGGTGGCGGAACGGGGAGGGCACTGGGGCACCGTGCCCCCTTTGATTTTGGCATTTTAACATTAGCCCTATGGGCGTTGCATGGAAAGAATGGGACAAAAAGTCAGCAGTGCCCCCCCCCCCCCACCTTAATTGAAGATGTTCCGCCGCTACTGAGTGTGACCGACCATTTTCCATCCTCCATCCTATCTTTCAGGTCACGGGTTTTGGCAACAGAGCGACGCATTGGACACTGGGCAGTGGGCAGCCGTTTAAAAATGTTAAAACATATAGAAAAAGCTAAATGTATAATGGCTACCTATATCACTGTCTTATTTTAGGTTAAACGTGTGCTAAATTGATCAATTGATTACATTTATCGTGTTGGGTTCGTGTTCTGTCGCGTTCGGGAGCGAAGCATTCAATTTCTCAAGAGTGTTGTCGGTGCTCATGTAAGGCCATCATTAACATGTCTGCTCCTTCAGCCTAACAATGGCGTGACACATTGGACTCGAGGGCCCACTGCTGTCCATTTATTCACCGTTTCCATGGCAACTGCACACCAATGGTGCCCACCCAAGCTCATCGACGTGTGCCTCCACTGTTCATCATCGCTCGTGGGCCGAGGCCGCACGGCCAGCATTGTTCGCCGGGCCGCTGTCCGCCTGTGACGTCACACTAGTTATGTGTGACGTCATCAACGGGCGGCAGGCGGCGAGTTCTGCGAACGGGCATCCCGTCGCCATGGGTACGCGTTCACAGACGTTCGTTTTGGAGCAGCACCACACTTGGGCTACAGAATACGGATGGTGGTCAATACGCCTTTCTGATGCGTCATTTCCAGTGAAGTGCTGCGGCTCCCTGTATTTTGCATGGCAATCCGATGAATAATAAACTGTTATCAACGGCTCCAAATTATTGCACACGAAACTGACTGATAAAAGTCGCCAATGACATGGTTGTCTGTGAGGTCTATGATACGTGAAGCGGCCATGTCATGGCATTATCGTACTGAACGTTGCTGTTAAATCGGATGACTT
Organism: Amphibalanus amphitrite; assembly: GCF_019059575.1. Lineage (NCBI taxonomy): Eukaryota > Metazoa > Arthropoda > Thecostraca > Balanomorpha > Balanidae > Amphibalanus > Amphibalanus amphitrite. The sequence goes on from NW_024881617.1 coordinate 854,043, forward strand.
TGAATATACACTGACACTGAGGGTGCCGCCCACAACGCATTTCCGTTCCCATTCATTACATATGTCTGCGTGTAAGTCGCAAACGACGTCTTGTATCGACGGCGGAAACTGGGGCAGTGGGGTGAAACTGGGACATTGGCGTGGGGTACTGGATTATTGATTGGGTAAGACGGGAACCGCTCATGGCGAGCTACCCTGTCGGCTTACCAACCGCGCGAGGTGCAACCTGAAGTCTGTTTTTCGCTATAAATGCCCGAAACTATGATACTGAAGTCGCACCCTCCTATCGATATTTGTTTGTTTATTGGAGCTTTAGGAACAGGGCGCGTCACCTCCCATCGGTATATAAAGTGAATCTCACGACGAACACCTAACAACACTTAGGGTGTGCAGACAGTGGCTAACTAAACAGTGGTGCGGTCGGACACTGTTGTCTGATGATATCTGATAATCATTTCGCTGTTAAATTTTAAAGTCGTAACACAATATAACTTACGTGTTGTTGGAATGAAGGTAGTTGCGTTTGAAGTAGACCCAGATCCGGAGCGCGTCGGGGTCGGTGCGGGCCGACAGGGCCGAGCTGCCGTTGTTTCGAACCGCGATCCGGATGGCTGTAGGCAGACCAAGCATGGGACCGGTCAGGCCTCGGACGATCCACGCATACACGCGGGTCGGTCAGGACTGAGGCCACGCAGGGATTGGTCAGAACTGAGACGAGGCATGACAGATACAGGACGCAGACCACAATACCGGTCAGGGGAGGGTTGTAGGCTGTACAGTGAGGGATAGGTATGCATGGTGCTGGGAACCTATGGCTATAGATGAAATTCCACCGCGACCAGACTCGGTAAGATAAAATTCATGCAGGTGACGACAAACTGGCACTAGCATTAGGCACATATAACTAAGCATTCAAATGTTACGAAAAAAAACAGGTTTTAAGCCTAAAATTTCCTAGCTCAATAACGATTTTACCAGGCCCGAAGACGGTCATAACTTACGGATGTTCATCGTCTCGTACGGATTGAAGAGGAGCGCCCCGTAATTGTCCAGTCTCCATGAGGGATCAGCGGTCACCTCTGGCACCAGGTCCACGCCTGAGGAAACAGGTAAAGATGTCACACTGGGAGCAGTGCAGAACCGCCTCAGCGGCCACACAGGGCACAACAGTCGCGTCTGGCACCAGGTCCACGCCTGTGAAAACAGGCACAGCCAGAGGTCACCTGAGGGTCATCAGGTCCAGGTCTGTTGGAACAGTCTCATCTGTACGCTCCAGCCAGGCCCCGCCCATCGATCTGTTACAGACACTCTATTGCAACTCAGTCACCTCAAACTTCATTCCAATCCAGCCTCGTCCAGATACTCATCTTAAACCCATCAAAACTATCCGGAGTCCGGACACTCCTTTCCAACTCACATTCGTCCGGTGATCCCATTTCTCACTCACCAAGATCGTCGGGCCACTCTTTGCCCAAAACTAATTAATACACGTCTGGACACTCCATCCCCCACTCACCGGTCTCATCGGGGCACTCCATCCTGGCCGTGATGATGGTGTTGTCGACTGTATCCGAGCCGTTGAGCAGCGCGGCCAGTAGGTAGACAGTGCCGCACCAGCCGTCCAGGTAGGCGCGCATACCACTCAGAGGAATGTCGTCCAGCTCAATCGAGCGGATCGCGAACAGGTTACTCTCCGTAAACTCTTCTGCAGAGAGAAAACACAGGTTACATTTGTAAAATGCGACATGGACCTGACAGTCATGTTCCTTTCCAGTATCGTTCTGTTGAGGGAAGTCACTTGTCAATCTAGAAGGGATCCTGTAGAATTCCATTTGAACATTTCGGTGCTCTTTTTATACCAACATATCATTTTTTCATATTTCAGAAACAATCAATCAAGATAATTGTCCAGGATCCACGGTTCGAAGATTGCCGCCCGACCCCAGCCTGAGCCCGATTCTCGTGACGTGTAATGCGGTACAGCCTACCACCTCAGGAACATACCACTAGCGCCATCTATTAATAAAACTGGAAACTACGGAGGCATTCCAACGAGGCTCGGCATTCAATGGCACTTTTTACCACCGGGGATTGCCCCCATGTGTACCAACAGCCGAAATGGGCTGTTTTTTCTGGAAAGCATGCATAACCTCCAGTCGTCATTAGGTTCAGCCATTCGATGCCCGTGTCCCTCGGCTGCCATTACAGCTCTGTGTGTATTCGCTACGTCAGTAGTCCCATGCTGACTACCCCGGACGCCGGGCCGGTCGGTCACAACAGCTGCCGCGTCGGCGCCTTGACGGTCGTCGAAAGGGCACAGGTCGCATGGTCACGAAAACAGCGCATTTGTTCCTTCATGGCATTGGTGCCATGTCGCGCGGGGGTGAACTGTTTCTTGCTAAAAATGAGCTAGCACTTGTGGTGCGACTGCATGGCGGCAGGAATGCTTGCTGGAGAATCGATAAGCTGCTGTTGGGGTTCGACTCATTATCGTGGTGCTATACTGATACTATCTCACTAGTGGTTACGCCATCGAGGAGACGAATGGGTAGGTGTACCTAATAACGTTTACTCAGGCAAGGTGAATGTAAGCTGATAATGTTTATTTCTAGTCTCATTCCAAATTGATGGCCGATACAAAACACCAGAATATCCCTTTGCGCTATATTCTTTTAGATATTTACAGTTTTGACGTCACTTTGGAAGTTATGCTCCATCATCCATTTGTAAAATTTACCGTCAGCGCTCAGCTCGATAAGCCCCATGTGTCCGGAATGAGGTCCTTATGCAAGTAGGGAACGTTACCATGCCAAAGACTGATGTTGGCCTGGAAGGTATCGACCAATGGTCAACAGCCACACCGGGGCCTGCAGCCAGCGGTGCTGTAGACAATAAAGCCTTCGCCCGGGGTACACAGCGGATGGTCACAGTAGGTATTGACCAGCGGCATACAAAACCGGCGGCCGCGCGCGCCCGCCCGGACGGCGGCTGAATACCTGGCCGGCACCGGGCCAGAGCGCGTGCCGCGTGACGTCACTGGCCGCTAACGCCGACCGACACGAACAGGTGTGCCGGTGATAGAGCATTCCAGACGGACAGGTAATGTTGAGTGGTCCTTCTTCGATCGCTGAGAGCCTGAACGACGCAGAACGGTGTCTGAACTTGGCCTGGATATGGTGATAATTATCAGGATGGGGCTGTGAATACGAGTGGAACACCCCATTTGCTGTGTTTCATTTCAGGCACGAATGGACTTTTAGTCAGGACTCAGGTTATCATTTATTCGCAGCGCAGCATCTTAACCTGCGCCCTGCTGGGGGGTGTTTGAACACCCCCCGTGTTTTTCGCGAATATCTCAAACGTTTTTGGTACACCTTATAATACATCAATTCTACTCATGTTGTGAAAATTTCAGACCAAGATCATTCAAGGTCAGGTCTCCAGGTCATTTGAAGTGACCTCACCTCATAAAAACTTTCAATGTCTGCCATAGCTACACCGAGTGACCGATTGCTTTGAAACTTTCAGCGATTGCTAAGAGCAATAACATGTACAAAATATTTATCTCAGAATTTTTGATATCGATGACCTAAGGTCAGGTCAATTTTGCGACCTCTCCATTTTAAGTCAATGGGAGAAAATTGAAATGCGCCTCTTTTGGACGAAAGACATTATAAACACTCCCAAACACTGAATTACTAGTAATTTAGACACACTGAACATGAAAATGGTGTCCTTGACCACTGTTTATGCCCCTGAGGTCATCTCAGGTCACGGATGGTATCTAACAGTTTTTCGCAAATAACTTTTGATAGAGGCCTGCTAAAGCGATGAAAACGCCTTAGATGTGTTCAGCTCGACGATACGGATCGACTGATGATATGCAACATGACCCTTTCAGTTGAGGTCAAATTTTCAAGTTGACCTTTCAAGGTCAAGTTATAGTTCTTTCGATGTGTCTTGACGAGAGGAACATGATGCCGGTAAAATTAAGCTCGTACAAGGCTTGGGTCAAAAGTTATTGCAGAAAAATTGTTTCCGAAAAAATCGGCTATTTTTGCAGTTTTTGCCCCCTGCAGGCAAAACCGTTGACGTTAGGTCAAATCTAAGAGAATTACCCAGAAAGGGAGTTATAAGGGCTATCGAATGCGCTTTTCCGCAGCGTTGTTGCTCTATTGGTTCCCGAGTGATGCGTTGGCTTCTTGGAAATTGTCGACATTCGACCTGGAAATCGGCGAAATTTTGCCTTCAATGACCTTTGGTGACCTGACCTTTGACCTGACCAAAAAAGTGACCGAAGTGATTTCGTCATTATTTTTGACGCTCTTTCGAACGCCGCCTTCCGCATATCGCTACGTGGCCCAGGAGCCGAATTAGAAGGGGGGTGTTCAAACACCCCACCCCTCAGCAGGGCGTGGAAATCCAGGACCCCCAGCCGGGCGCGGGTTAAATCTTAGTTCGAACAAACGTATCAACTATCAAGCAATTTATTTGTGTTTGTTGTTAAGTGCTCTTGCTAGCTTGAGCTGTTACTTTTCAAAAACGGAGCGGCAACATATTGTTTATCCATCCGGCCACACTGCAGCCTTGTGCGGTTTAGAATAATGACGGTTAAATCGTTTATTCCGTGGGAAGTTACCGATACACAATTACTTTTCCATTTTGATACATTTATTCTTCTTTTGTTTTCAGCGGCCTAGCTGCAGCAATAACAGCAAATTAGTGCCATCGCTATGGATGCTAGCTATTGTGTACAGTTGGCGTGCCTTGCCCAGGAGACACAAAAAAGTACACTGGACCATCATTACACTTTCGAAGAATGCTTCAACAATGGAGCGCTCGCAAGCTGTCATTACACCAAACCATCATATAATGAAGACATATTTGACGTCATACCTGTTTTGTTGACGAGACCGTAGATTTTCGGGACGCCGAGGAAGGTGCCGTGGATGCTGCCTGACGTCCCCATGTCTGTCAGGGACTGAACTGCAAATGCCAGCACCAAACTGCCAACGGCCGCGGGAGTAATCTCGGCCCGCAGGTCACACGCGCTCTGCCGGGTCACAGGGTGACGGAAAGGTCATTGGTCACTCAGCGACACACGAGGCCATATCTAAGTTACACAATACTCAGTGCAGTAAACTAGACTTTATGTGACACGTACTAGAAGCATTAACTGGAATGGTGATGAGACGTGCTTACGTTTTTTTATTGTCGAGATATACGTGTGCGCCCTTTTGTACTTAATATTTAACTTATATATAAATGCACCTTTTTGTTCAATAGGACGTGCTAGATCTGAAATCGCCGGTTCAATAGGTAGCAAAATGATTACGGTTTGGCTGAGCAAATACTTTGCAGCTCAATTCTAAAGTGTCGTTAACGCTATTTATCCTGTTCGTAGTTGCGAGCTGCGAAATCATTGACCAACAAGCCGCCATCTTTTTTGATGGCGATTACGTTCGTTTTTTATTGTAACTTGCAAGCTTATTGGATTTCCTTTCCAGTTACAGTGTTCCTAGGCGATAAGCATGTCTACTGTCTTATTATTCTGATGATCAATTGTTTGGCATGTTATGTGCCGATTATGTTTTCAAAGAACCGGCAGTGCAAAGCATCACATACATCACATCACATACATCATGTATAGGGCCATGCTGTATAATTTGGGGCCTTTTCATTGGGATTATAAAATATGCTTATCAGCATACAAGGGCTCACCTAAGGTGTGTACACAGCTCGTCGAGACTACTGCATAATTCATGATAGGTACTCCATAAGCACAATAGCTGTTGTGACCGAAGTTTTAGTCATAAAACTAAATGCTGGCGCTAATGCAATGCCTTGGGAATCGAATGCCTATACGTTGCGTAAATAAAAATTTAGAGACCCTTAGATGGTCATATGCATATCAAGATAAGTATGCCTAGGTATGTATCAAATAGGTGTCAAATCAAATAGGTATGTATCAAATACTGACAATGGATTTACAACTTGGGGCTCTTCTATCATATTGGTAGCTCGTCAACGGTCAAACTGTTTCAGATCACATCGAAGATAGGAAGCAAATGATTTAAAAATTGTCCCGGCCTCCTGGTAAGTCATACCCATCCTGATCAACTAGAACTTAAGAATAGTTACCGTTTAGCATAAGCATAGCGAAAGCATCGAGCAAAATGTCGTTTTCGTCTTATCATTATTCTGTGTCATTGTCCGCAAAGCGCTTCGGCAGTTTGGAGCGAACGGTTAGTGACTGGGCGGGGCTGTGTTTTTGTCGTTGAATTATTGCCCACTGCGTCTAGCGTCGGTAGTGGGCGGGTAAACACAGTTAATTGCTCTGTAAAGATCACTGCCGAAGGGCAGTCGGCACCAAATGATTCGACCTTTCCCAAACTCAAAGGTCACTATACCAGAGGGACATACTTTTTGATAACTGTGTGAATGTGTCCTCAGAACGAACCTCGACGGTTGCAGGACCTTCACACGGATATGAAAGTTCGTTAGAGGGCAGGTGCTTATAAAGCAGCCAAAAATGTTTTACCGGTTTGCTGTAGGGATTTAGGGAGCATCGTGAAAATGTGCGCTGTTTTTCAAATGCCATTAATGGTCCCATGGTGGTCGACCCACCGTGTGACCCGTGACCTCTCACCTGGAGGGTGGTGTTCTTCCGGCCGATGAGCAGTTTCTCTCCCTCCTCCACGTTGTTACACCAGACCTTCAGCTGACTACTAGACTCTGTAAACAACGTAGTGTCATGTCAAGTAAACGTCACAGCAACAGAGCACCACTTAATTATGTTTACTCATAACTTAGTAGTCAGGCATGTTTGTATTTAACACACAAAGCGTAGGCTCTTAATCACGGTTATTAAGATATAATTACGATAATTTTGTACCTACATCGTACATTGCGTAAGTCTGTGTTCAGTGTAGCGGATACTTTTGTTTCTTACCTGGCATAGGGGACTCCGGTGCGACTGGCGACTCGGCTATCGCCAGACCAACGGCCGACACGAATATTGCCCATAAAAACGCCATTCTGAAATAGGAAGACCACATCATTTCGGTGTAGAGAAATTTATATTTTTAAGTATCCGGCATCAAATGTCTTCTTGCAGCCTAAGTGGCCTGAGTGGCCACACACGACCCGCCACACACGACGATCAATGCACGTTGCACAGTATCCTCACGACACCCGCAACAAGCCGAGTTTCTCTGCGACTTGGCCCGAATTCCAGGAAACGTATGAATTAGAAAAGAGTAAACCGCGCATATTATGGATCGAAGAATAGCTATGAAACCCGTGATGGGTGACGTTTTAGTGTGTTCTTAATGATAACATAGGAGTTTCTGTTCCTGGTAATTGTAAACACAGCAAATAATGATAAATAATGATGGAGTTTGTCTAAGTCACTAGCCAAGTTACCCCTAGTTATTCGTTCCCGACCTTAACTTTAACGAGACCAGAAAATTATGTGTAAACGCAGAAATCGAGGGGAACTTTTAACCCGCGAGTTGCTGGGCCCCACTTTTTTCGCCGGGCCATAGCATTAAAACGGCGCGCCGCAGGCTCGCCAAAATTTGGGTACCTGTAGGGAATAGATTGAAGTTTATTGTGACAAAGTTTCAAAACAATGGGTCGGAAAATTTTTTAGATATCGAGGTTTTAGTGACGTCATGATTTCTGAGTTTTCGACCAAAAACGGCATATGTTCAAAAAATCATATAAAATCACAGAATAGACATACAGACATGCCGTAAACGCCATTACACTGCCAATACCACGAACAATCAAATGGCTATCTTTGATTATTGATTATCGATCCGCATTTTCCAAAATCTTGAACTGAATCTTGGTAATTTCTCGTGACTACTTCACGAGTCACGACCATGATACATGCATTTCTTAAATTGAACTTTTTGAACCAAACATGTACACATATGATATAATGAATGTCACCATCGTGTTCTACGCCCAAAATTACCCATAAAATATGTGTCACAGGCTGCGAATATCAGTTTTGATTTTCGGGGATATGTGCCTACCCGGTTGACCTGACCTTGACCCTGACCTATGCTTGACTGACCCCTACATGGAATTGACACTCTTGTAGGCCTTATATGAAGGATTGTGCACCGTTTTGACAGAGTTTATGACGAGAGGCGCCCATTGCGAAGTCCTGAAATCCATGCAACTGAAAGCCTGATTTCAAGTGTTTGACCTAACCTTGACCCGACCTGTGACCTCAAAATTCAACTTAAAAGTACTCATCTGCAGCGTCTTGTCGCGCTTTTTCGTTTGCCGCCTCGTGCGTTTCGCTGCGCCTATTGGTTCTCGAGTTATCGGCTGGGGGTGTTTAACGCCCCCCCCCCCCCCTGCAGCAAACGGTGGGTGGCGAAATACCCCAGCAACTGCCGGGTTAACAGGACCTCTGATGTCATGTGACTGGATCGACCTCTGCCGGAAGTGGGCTGAGCTGTGCCGGGAAATGCTCGGAAGGAAGTGTTCTGCTACTGAACCTATAGGGCACTGTGAGTGGTGCACAAGTGTGGAATATGGATATACTTACGACTTACGAGCATGCGTGCATGTGAATGCAGCTGACGTCACCTGTCATTGGACGTAGACCTGTTAGCATTATGGAACTACAATGAAAGCCTATTCGCTATCCAGACACGGGCCGGGCCACTTAATAACTTTTAGTTCGTCTGTATCGCGCCGAAGGGGATCAAAGCATCTGATAACTGCTGCGCTCAGCTGTTGACTCGTAGGTTGGAATCTCTCCAGTTTTTTTTTTCGGAATTGCAAAACACGTCTCTTGTGATATAACATTCTGATTTTTTGACTTTTAAGATTGAAGATAAAGCAATAAGTTAGCATTTCTTCTCATTTTTTTTTCATTTCTGACTCTCGTCCGAAATCAACATCGAGATTCCCCATAGCTACGGCACATGCAAGATATCGTGGACTGTTATGGGCTGTTTGGCCCTCACCACATTAGTCACCAGTTTCCATCCAGTCTCAGCCCTGTCTATGTATTAATCCCATTTCCCTTACCTCGTCCTATGGCTGACAGTCGGCCGGCGCCCGGTAGCCGCAGTGCCAGACGGGTCGCTGAGCTCTCACCAGTCCGTCGGCGTCGGACGGTGCTGGGCCGGGGTGGTGTCTCGACCGGGCCTCGGCGAACAGTGCGCCGTACCGCCGCGACCGCCGGCGCTGGCGGTCCTCTATTTATCGGTCACCCCGGCGACACAGTAACACGGCTGGCGGACGCCGCAACATGAGCTCATGGTCAATGGGGAAGCCGAGTGGACGAGGGGGCGGCGACAGCTCGCCAGAGTCGATATTTGGGGATTGTTCCGACAGCGACGGTAGTTTCATAGGCAATGGGCAATGAACTTATCAACTTTAATGCAATAAAGTAGGTATCAAAAAGTTGGGAATGAATTAAAAAACATGTGTTGCTTTGAATGTCAATATTTTATTTCTCAACGAAACCTTACGTCATGGAAGTTTGTTTACAGTCGATTATTGTAGTCGTTAATAAACGATTATGATCGTGGCGTGTAGGTATGTACCTACCTATTCGATAATCATCAACGTGATAACTTTTACGGGTAGCACAGCATGGCAAACGGCATAGGCATAGCTTCCCGACACAGCGAAAGGGACATGCATCAGAATCCCTTGCTTAGGCTTCCACTTGCCCCACGCTGGGTCAGGTCACTTGACCCATAGCCGCCGGCCGTCCCCACCGATCACAGCGGCCAATCAACGGTCGTCATGAGCAAGGCAAGCCATGTGGGGGGGGGGGGGGGGGGGGGCAGCGGGCGGCGAAGGCATTTTCTAGACCTCCAGTGACGTGTAATTAAGCCTTCGCTGACATTGGACTATACATATTGCTGTTATAACGACACAGGGCAATTAACTGTCTAGACTGTCCATGGTTTTTTTTCGCAACAGTTCCTACCTACTCGTGGACGAAGACCACTTATTATTGTCATTTACGACACCCATACTAACGTAAACACCCATACACCCATACACCCATACTAACGTTATATAACGTAAAAATGTTTTGGATGTTTAGGGTTAAGCTGGCATGCTTATACATCATCTGAGTAGCTAAACAATGTCAATAAATTGAAGATGTTCTCGAATATGTAAATGATGGTGTTGTGACGCAAAAACAAAACAAAAGTAGCGATCGCCTACCGTAATACCGTTGATGTGAATTTAGCAGCATATATTTATGAAACCAGTAAAACGCCTTTTGGGCGAAGAACGAGCGAGCGAGATAGTGAGCCCTGCACGTGCGGAAGGGCGAGAGGGTACTTCCAACGGGCTTGTGCAAAGCACCCTTCTAACCGGTCGCTAGCGGTGTGCCAAATTTGAACGCAATCGGCCTAGCCGTTCCTGAGATCTGGAAGCGGCATTCTGCACGTGCGCACGTGCAAACGGGGTCCAAACTGACTTTTGCACGGCACCCTACTAACTGGTCCCCAACCGTGTACCAAATTTGAGCACAATCGGCCCAGCCGTTCTCGAGATCTGGGAGCGCCCCCTGAACGTGCGCACGTGCAACAGCACCCTAACCGCAACACATGGGAATGCATTGCCTGGTGGGTGCCTACCTGTATGCCAAGTTTCAGCGAAATCGCCCCAGTAATTACCGAGTTATTGAAATGGGAACAAATTTGGCACCTCTTCTTTTTGCATTTTGCACGTGCAGTGGGGGTCACTCACATAGATCAAGAGTGTCCGACCATTGGTAGAAGGGATGCAGCTACCCTAAAAAAATTACCGCAAGACAATCGCCCAAGCGGCTGCTGAGATATGGGCCTCTCAAAATCACTACTTTTGCAAAACAGCTTGAACACCCTTGACTTTTCACGTGGCACGTGCCACGACGGTCACTGAGATGTAGGTATACTGAGATTTTTCCGTTATATTGAAAAGACTCGCTTCGCTCGCTGCGCTCGCTCGCTCGTAATCATCGTTAAATACCGACGGACGTTCGAGCTACTCTTGGTCATGTTCTTCCTAATAGACTTTTACCTACCAAGGAATTGAGGGAAATAAAGCTGTATCACCTCGTTATGTTTGTCAAGGCACGAGCGTCGAGTGCAGTGCACTTCTCAGTACTCATTTTGCCCGTCTGAATGGGTATCTGATGTGTCGTCATAGCCGGCCCGACCGGCTGTCGAGGTATGTGACGAGTGCCTACCTTTCCATCAAATATTCAGCACCTTCTCCATTAGACGGCTGGCCACCGTTGGCAGCGCTGTCGAAGTATAGACGGATATATCGACAAAACAACCGGCATGATGGGTTCAACGCAACAATACCCTGAGTGGCCAATGCTTAGGGTCATAAGACGTAGTCGAGGACATACATATGTTTTCAATAGCGAGAATGCTTTGCTATCATGCCATCTGATGCTACTTCAGGGTTCGGAGAGGATTAATCAAGGCCATAGAACCACGATTTAATCTAACGGGGAAATAACATTGAGATCAAATAACGAGTAGGTACTTACAATTCGATGAATTGTATCTTTACCCTTGTTCCAGTCAGAAACGTTGATGTGAAGTAAAAAAAAAAAAACAACAAAATAAAAACAAACCGATCGGTTCTCCACATACGGCCCGGTTGAAGGATGAGAAGGAGATTTCGGCCTATACCGTCACCATTTCGTCCCTTATAATGCTAGGAAGTTTCGCCGAAAAAGAGCGTATTTGCCGTTACGGTCCTACGCAGTGACTAGAAGGGTTTCAACTCTGGGGTAGTCCATTTTCCGATTCGCTAACGTTTGATCGGAACTTATTCCTTGGGTATTGCCTGGAGAATAAGTGACCTATATTTTTTTATATGGAGGGAGTGGTCGGACTCTAGACCATACCCGTCCAAACAGCCCTGATGTGATCCATCCATCGCCTGGATGATTGCTCAAGGTAAACCTTCCTGACAGTCATATCGACACAATCGGTAAACAGCACATTGCGTCGTCCGGCTGCAGCCTTGGGCTGTGCGGGGCGGCCGTGGGCTCCTGCGGCGCAGCTTGTCAAAGGAGGCACATCGCCCGCTCCTTTTCAGGGCCACTGCCAGCCGCTATTGACAGCCGTGTCGACGCCGCCGTCTGTACAGAATAGAGCCGAATAGAGCCGCGGCCGACAGCGACCGGTAACAATACCACCGACCGACCGGTCCGATACCCGCCGGCGCCCTCAGCGGGCACACACAGATCGATCCGGCACCACGGCCGGTCCTCGTGCTGTTTGCCTCCGCGGCATAACTCATCAGCACCACAAAGAGCTGTTTAGACGGAGCACACGGCAGCGTGACCAATAGGCGGCAGGATAAATGACGTCATTTTGGCAATGCAATGCATTGGGTTTGGACGGCGCTAACACCGGGCGGCGCTTCCAACAACAAAGTTCAAAGGTTGAACATGCTGTTGTGTTTGAGGTGCGTTGCTATCAACAGTGAGTATTGAACCTATCTTGTTGGGTCGATTAATTTAACCCGCGCATGACTGGGGTATTTTCCATAATGCGAGTGACTGGGGGGGGGGGGCTCTCCAGAGCCCCCCTCCTATCTCCGAAACTACTGGGCCGATCGTGAAAATTCAAACGGCGTCTGATAGCCCTAGAAAAACTGTCGAGCGAAACCTATTTTCATTGACCTCGAGGTGACCGATGACGTCACAGGTCAGGTCAAAGTAAAAATTATCGACATTTTTGCTAGTTCACAATTTAGGCTCTGACCGCCGGACCGCCGGTCCGATCAGGCTCATTTTTGGTTTACGCACTCCTTGACGGATGCCTTAGATACCCTGAGGGTACCGAACTTTTACTTCGAATTTTTAAGGTCAAGGCCAGGTCATCCTAGGTCACGAAAATTGTACATCATGTATCGGTCACGTGACGGATGTTTTATGGTCCATTTTACTCGTAGATTTCGAAAATAGTGTCGTCTGTGTCATTTGAGGTCATTGCCAGCTGAATTTACCGGAGGTCAGGTCACTTTCAGGTCAGAAAAGGTCAAATTTTGAAAATGAAATTTTTCAACAAAAAAGGTGCCTATCAGATGCAGTTTGAGCTCAGGAACACGATGGTGCCATTTATGTTGCTGTGCGACGTCAAAAACGTACTGAAAATGGATTTGAAAAAATTGCAAAATTTTGACAATAATGCGAATAACTTGGCTATTTTTGAAGATATTGGGCTAAAACTTGCAAAGGTAGTTCATCAGTGTGTGTTCTATCACATATATTCCGGTTTTTGCGAAAGTCAAAAACTTTGTGAATAAATTAAAAAATATATTTTTTTTTGTAACTGTAAATAAGTATTTTTTCAAAAAATTTCAAAATTTCGAAAATTCGAGATAGCAGTTTGATAGCATTAGCTACGTGTATTTGTAGTCCACTCATGCAAAGAAAAGAAAATGGATCTAGCTTTAAAACTGAGCTCTTGAGAGCGTTTGCCGTAATTCAGTATTTTGCATGAAAATCGGCCGACATGACGTCACTCTGACATCATTTCCGGCCAAACTATGGTAGCTAGAAAGTTTAAATTTTACCACAAGGTGTCAAATTGATGCCTCTGAGGATACCGCAAGTTTCGTGTTGATCCGTCAAACGGTTTAGAAAATATTGCTGAAAAACGGGAGGGGGGGGGCTCTGTAGAGCCCCCAGTCATGCGCAGGTTAATGTGAGTAGGGGAGACCCGGGAGGTATGGGCCCCCTGGAGGTATGGGCCATCGCAGTTTTGAAGAAGTGTTGCGCATTTTTACACATTTGACGGTGTTAACTGGTAGCAGCCATTCAGTGATTACATCCCACGTGATTTTTAAAACCTTCCTCAGTCTTCTATGGCAATGAGCGGCGATAAAGCGTTTTTGCCCTCTTCGAGTAAAATACGGTACATACAGAAAATTCGTGATGAATTTGAACCAGGCTCGTTTTATGATGTCAGACCATCGCTAACATAAAGTTTAAAGCATGCAAATTAAGACTGGATAGACAATATAAAGCTTTCTTGCAAGATTATGAGCTGAGATGCTACGCACATTCTGGCGTCCTAACCGGGAGGTTCGGGCCACCCACCCCCGTTGATCCTAAATCAATAAAATGATGCTTTCATTGAATGTCCTCTTCAAAAGTTTTAGTTTTGTCGCGCAAGGTCGAAAATTTAACTTCAAATTTCATTCGAACGGAAAAATATTATTCATCTTATTTCATGGTGGCTGATTGAGTTCACCAAAACACATATGGGCTGGGCCTAAGTGACCTCCATGAAGCAAGCTGTTGGGCGCTTATGCGGTTCCTGGGCTCTAAGAGAGATCGAGGTAGATACCAGCTACGAGTATTATTCTCATTGTCGAGAAAATAATATGAAACATGGCACCGGCCCATACCTCCCAGGCCATGGCCCATACGTGCCGGTGCATTTTGATGGATCGAAAAAGCACATGATTTATTGAAAGTTATCTCGAGACAAAATAGTTGATCCCAGATGCCTAATATCAGGCACACGTTGCAGGCGAAAGGCAATTTCACGTACACAAAGTGAAAAACCGAGTCTAGCCACTTCCCACTGGAAGAAAATTGCCTTTTCACAAAACCGGCCCATACCTCCCGGGTCTCCCCTACATGCCTACATATTGGTTTGCTGATTGTGGTGCTTAACTACAATCACAAAGTTTTTAAAAAGTAGGCATACCCCTTTGGGCATACCCAAGCAATATTTTGTTGGATAAATGAGAGAGAGAGAGAGAGAGAGAGAGAGAGAGAGAGAGAGAGAGAGAGAGAGAGAGAGAGAGAGAGAGAGTGAGAGTGAGAGTGAGAGTGAGAGTGAGAGTGAGAGTGAGAGTGAGAGTGAGAGTGAGAGTGAGAGTGAGAGTGAGAGTGAGAGTGAGAGTGAGAGTGAGAGTGAGAGTGAGAGTGAGAGTGAGAGTGAGAGTGAGAGTGAGAGTGAGAGTGAGAGTGAGAGTGAGAGTGAGAGTGAGAGTGAGAGTGAGAGAGAGAGAGAGAGAGAGAGAGAGAGAGAGAGAGAGAGAGAGAGAGAGAGAGTCGGATGATAATCGACTCTCGAGAGGGAGAGAGTCGGATGATATAGGTACTCGAGTCGGATGATGGTGACCGTCCAGCCCAGAGGCCGGAATAGCCAATAGGGTTTGAGGTGTAGGTAGAGCCGAGGAGTATGATTTATGTGTCCCCAGGGCTGAGGATAGAACAGAGGGTACCGCATGAATTGCTGCAATTCTTTGATGGTAGATAAAATATGATGCGATTGCTTAGTAATTTTAGCAGAGTGGCTACCAATGCATGCATTACTGATGACAATTGACATCATCACATAAGTAATAAAGTAAAATAAACGGTAAATAAGTCGAATTTCAACTTTCACAATGACGACGTGCACACGGGTCACCAGCCATAGTACAGTCGTGTACAGGTTGATGGTCCGCTACTCTTTATCCACCGGGTTCCTATGGCTCAGCATTGTAGGTAGAGCCGAGGAGTATGATTTATGTGTCCCCAGGGCTGAGGATAGAACAGAGGGTACCGCATGAATTGCTGCAATTCTTTGATGGTAGATAAAATATGATGCGATTGCTTAGTAATTTTAGCAGAGTGGCTACCAATGCATGCATTACTGATGACAATTGACATCATCACATAAGTAATAAAGTAAAATAAACGGTAAATAAGTCGAATTTCAACTTTCACAATGACGACGTGCACACGGGTCACCAGCCATAGTACAGTCGTGTACAGGTTGATGGTCCGCTACTCTTTATCCACCGGGTTCCTATGGCTCAGCATTGGCAGCAGCCGCCTGGTACCGGTAGGCTGTGCCGCATGACCCGAGAGTGAAGCGGCACAGTCTACCCACGCCGTTTGACATCGGCTGGGGTCGCCGGGTGGAGCGCTTTGTAGACCAGCTGTTGCGTCAGACCAGCGCGGGGGCGAGGGGCTCGTCTCAGTGGTTGGCGTGGGCTGGCGAGTGGTGTGGGGCGTGTTGGTGGACCATGGGGGCTGGGCGGGTGTGTGTGGTCACTTGCAGCATTGCACATTTTGCGTCGCTTAACAATTGCATTCCTGTTTTTGCTAAGCACAATGCACGGAAGACCCAGCGAATATAATTTACTTTACTTGTGCATTGTGCAAAACGTGATTTGGCACGGTATCGAGGAAACCATAGGTCTTGTGCCACATATATGCATGATATTTAGGCAATACGTTTATGAAAATGGTAGATTGATCCTGGATGTCAATTCGTATGCTAGATGTCGACATGTATTAAATGAACGAATGAATCAATCAATCAATAAATCGACAATCGACATGTAGGAATAAAACCGTATCAATGGCTCGCAACCACTAAAATCAAACCAGATCCTAACTCGAAAAAGTAGCTAAAGCCCCGATGAGGCTCGAACCGGGACTACACGTTGAAAGTTTTGCCAATGATCCATCATCATTCCACCAAGCTAGAGCGACCGGCAACGGCAACCACAAAAACATTCATTGACTTTGCTACCGACCGCCCGGCCCCGCCGCCCGCCCGGTGTAGCTCAGCGTAGGGGTGCTAGACTGTCAAACTGACCGGTAGTGAGAGGCCCGGTTCGAGACGCTTCGCGTGCTGGATGTTTATTTCTGTGTGGGAGGCTTTGCGATTAGCCCACTTTTCAGAAAGATTATTTGGTGACTGACCTGTTTTCTTTCTTTGCTGCAATTCATGAGGAGACCGTATGGACCCTACCTGTCCTTCCGCACCCCACTTGGGAGATGGGTGTTTGACCCCCCTGGGTTTTGTGAATATCTCTAAAGCGAATTTTTGGAGGGTGGATTACGATCGGTTCTATGCGACAAGTGACCACACACACCCAGCCCCAGGTCCGCTCACTCCCTACCCATATCACCCCCTCCCCACACCACACTCCAGCCCGCCTCATCCACCGAGCCGAGCCAAATCGACAGGCCTGACCCTTACCCCCCCCCCCTCCCCCCAGCCGGTGTAACGCAGCGTCCGGTCAAATCGCTCTACCAGGCGACCCGAGCCGGTGTCATACAGTGTGGGTAGGTTGTGCCGCCTCACTCTCGGGTCATGCGGCACAGCCTACCGGTACCAGGCGGCTGCTGCCAATGCTGAGCCATAGGAACCCGGTGGATAAAGAGTAGAGGACCATAAACCTGTACACGACTGTACTATAGCATTGGCTTCCCCAGGCCGTGCTGAAGCCATGCGGTACAACATAACCTTCCAGGGGTTTACATGTAGCGCCATCTATGAACTGGAGCATATACTGCATGTACGCGATCCGCCGCCAGGACCAAGTCGAGGGAGACATCGGCAGACTGAATGCGATTATAATCGCAACGATGCTATTCTCTCGCAGAGCTCATGCCTCACACCTTACACCTATCGCACACTTTGTCCCTGCGTGCCAGAATCTAAAATGGACCTCCTCAGGCTGGGTCGAGGGATTTCATAATCCAGGTACTTGTACTGGCACCGTTATGATTCCCGACCCGGCCCGAGCAGAGCTACCCAACTGGTCACTTTCTGAATAGTGAAACACATAATAAGCATTACCATTGACCAGACAGCAGTCTTAAATAAAACTCGTAAGATAATGAAGTGAGGATAAACAACAGCGGCATCATATTAAAATGTATTTTACAGTACCCGAAGCTTGGCGGGTTTCTTGACTAGGAACGACTACACAACTGAAAGAATACCTAAACGAGTAACAATGGTACACCAGTAAATAAGTCAGCCAGCCAGCCAGCCATGACTGTACAGAACACCTTTCAGAGAGTCCAAATGCCGATCTCGCAAAGCTCAAACACATTAACTAATCTGGAAAAAAACGAATGAAAGTGAAACAGCAGTGAAGCCAGAATATCCAAATGACTCTTCGTGGCAAGCCATTATCGGAGATTCTGATCACATGAAACCAACATCTTAATCATTTAATCATGTTTCGTAAGTACAACATTGAAATTCATAACGGTGAAATCACTCGCCCTATTTCGATCGAGCGTTGCTCCTGCCAGGCTGTTGGGGGCTACAACTACGCCTCTCTATCGCGCATACGGTCTGGCATCAGTGAGCCGAGCCGCATGAGATATCCACACTGAATACACAGGACCCCAGTCCACTGGGTAACAGTCCTTGAACGGGAACAAAAACACCGCGCCATCCATCAGTAACGTTCACAGTTGACCACACCATTTCGGAGTCGGTCAATCACAGATCAGCGGAGGAAACGCTCGGAACGACTGCTTGTAATTCGTATGGTAAAATGCCATTGAAATCTAATTCGGCCTGTAATTTAGTACAGTATCGAGAGCAGGTACAATGCGTGACGGAATGTACACGAGATTTTAAGCCCTTCCTTTGAACAATCAGAAGACGATTTCAAAACAGCAAAGATAGGGAATGACAATATCACATCCAGAACGAAGTACGATGGAGTTCACAGTTCAATTGAACTAGCCCTGAGCCGAGGTTCTGAGTGTTAATCGGACAAACCTCACTAGCTTTCGAATGAGTGTTACATCACTCAATCAGTTCACTTCATCCCGCCCAAGATCCCGCCCTCCACAACAATTTCAAAGACAAGTTCTGGTCCCAACACCTGACTTCAGGGAGACAAGTCAGTAAAGCGCCGCTCACCGGCTCTGACTGTTTCAGATAAGCAGAGTTCAATTCGTCAGTGATGGCAGCTGCTCTCCATAGCCATTATATGAAAACATCGCACAATCCTTTCCATCACTACCAATGATGATCCTTGCTTGTCTCATCACTACCAATGACAATCCAGTACAGCGCGTGTCACTAAACAAGTCCTGATGGCAAGCCTAGCGGGCGACGCAGCGCCCACTTTTTACGAGCAGCGCAATGCTAGAAAGCGGACAAAGCGAGGGCAGCTAGACCTCCACAAGTCCGCAGGTTGATATGAGATGGCTAAGTACACGTATACAGTGAAATGAGATGCCTCATTGGAGCACGTCTTAGCCATATGTGACGCCGATTAAACATCACCATTTGCAGCTAACATAAATGAGAGTAACTGCCTCAAAGTTCGCTACACAGACTGACTAATGTCAATCTCAAAGTTCAAAGTTTATCACCGTTTCACCATCCACTGATAGGGAGCCTCTTTTTATCACCATTCCCAATCGGGCGTCCGTTTCTAATGACTTGCACTGCGCAGAAGCTCTTCCAGTAACGTTTGATTCATATCACACTTGCCGCATATCCAACTCACACTAATGTCCTTCGCCAGCCGCTGGGCTCCTCCGTGATGTCTCAGTCGCCCTCCTTACAGCTCCGACAGGGCATCCTGCCGCCCCGGCGGCCGGCCGTGGTCCCTCCAGCATCGGCACTCGCGGGCAGTTGAGCGGGCAGTATGGCACGTCTGCCAGGGAGGCCGCGGCGTCTCCGGCTGCGACGGGGCCCGGCCGACCGCCGGTCACCTCAGCTGCCGCCTCAGTCGTCTCGACCGTCGGCTTCTCCGCGCCTTCCGCGGGTGCAGCCTCATCAGCAGCGGCCTGAGTCTGCTCCTGCGCCGGAGCTGGCTCCTGCGGAGGTTTCTCGGCTTCCACTATCTCCGCCTGACACAGCGGACACTTGACCTGGACGAAAAGCCAGCGGCGCAGGCAGGCGGCGTGGAACAGGTGGCGGCAGGGCAGCCGGCGCGCCTCGCTCATAGCGCAGTAGCAGATGGCGCACACGTCTCCGTACCGGCGCAGCAGCTCGGGACTGGCTTCGGGCAGGGCGGCCGCCGTGCGGGCCACCGTCCGACGCAGCGCCAGCTGCCCCCAGCCATCCCTCAGCCGGCGCCAGATGTGGAAGTAGCAGTGTGCCAGGAGCACAGCAGCGTTACCCCACGATCCTCCGCCGCGAGAGGTCTCCCAGACGCCGGCAGCCACCACCAGTAGAGCCACCAGGGTCTGGGCAGCGCCGGCGGCCGCGCGGGTACAATAAACTACATCATCCAGATGACGCCACGGCTCGCGACGCAGGGCGTCGTACAGAAACACGGCGTAAACGGTCAGCAGACCGAGCGCCTGGACGGCTAGCGTCAGCGCCGACGACGTCACCAGCAAGATCCAGAGGTCGCGCTCGAACAGACGACAGAGTAGAACTGTCAGCCATACGGGCAGCGCGGCCAGCAGGAGACAGACGAGCACCACCCGAGCGTGGCGGCCGACGCGCCGGCTGCCCGACGCGCTCAGGGACAGGACAGCAGCCTCGGCCACGTCATACGCCACCTGAGCCGTGGAGGTAAGCGCGACAAACAGCAGTACAGCCATAACAGCCAGCCGCGCCGGCACGGCCAGGTGGATCAGATCCACATAGCAGGCCAGGACCAGAGCCGTGGCCGCCTCCACCCAACCGCTGTGTTCGGCCGGCCGCACGCGCAGGAGCCAGGCCAGTGCGCGCACTGCCCACCACGAGCCGTACGCCACCGCCGCGCAGAAGCCGGCCAGGCTGATGGGAGAGGCAGTAGCGCTGGCAACGGCGCTGAGCAGTACGATATACCACTCGCCCCGCACGCTCGGTACGCTCTCGGGTACGTAGGCGAAGTAGTATCCTTGTGTGAGAACCAGACAGAGCCAGTAGGCGAGCTGGAGACGCGGCACGAACAGCGTCGCGATCAGCTGTCGCAGCGTGCCGGCGGCGCCGTACACCTGGGTAGCGTGGAAGTAGTACTTGAGGTAGAGCTGCTGGTAGTAAGCTAGACAGGCCGGCGCGCAGCCCAGCAGCCACGTCAGGCAGTTGATGATGGTGACAGCGCAGGCGCAGTTGTGCAGCAGCAGTAACTCCGAGCCGGACGCCATGCTGGCCATCAGTGCCACCACGGGCAGCGCGTTGGCCAGCAGGGAGACTCTGCGCCGAGTGTCCTCCACGTCTAGCAGCACTATGACGGTGACGGCGGCCGTCAGGTGGACCGCGATGGCCGCCATCTGACGGCGCAGGAACTCCACCTGGGCGGCGGCGGCGGCCGCGTCGGCGCCGACCGCCGCGCCGCCGCCGGCGCCCGCCCAGATCTGCCAGACGGGCACCAGCCGGAAGTAGGCGGTCAGGCCGGGCGCGGCCGGCAGCGCCGCCTCGCTACTCACGTGGTAGAACGAGAACTGGTTGGCCAGTACCAGCACGGCGGCGCTGATGTAGTGCATGTACAGCCTGACCACGTACTCGAGTGGCAGCAGTAGAACGGCCGCCGCTTGCAGCAGCACTGAGAGACACGGCGGAGGTGAGAGTCAGAGGGAGGACGACGAGCGAGAGAGACAGAAACGAGCGAGGAGAGAAACATGAGCAGTAATCGCCACGCAATCTCGATGTGGCTCACTATCGCACAATACAATACAATACAATACAGTACAATACAATGCAATAATAACTTATCATGGAGACATAAAATACAGTAAGCAGAAGTCCGTCAAGAACAAGGGAAATCATGCGAACTAAGGTGCCAGGTGGTCATAAAAAATCCAATGCAAAAATCAATCTCAGCACTGCAGAGCAACAGAAGAGAACAACAAATACAATCCCCATCCTCATTCTTCCCTACCATCCTCGTATCCATATTCCATACTCACGCGAAATGACGATGATTGTGTTGAAGACGCCGAACTTGTCGTCCACCTGCGCGGCGCCCCAGAGCAGCGTCTTATCGACCTCAAAGCGCCACAGGTAGTCGAGCAGCACCAGGCTGGGCACACGCAGGATCACATCGGCCGCCGGCTCGAAGTAGCGCTCGGTGGCCGTGAGCACGGTGTGTCCCACAGTGCCGGCCTTGCTGAGCACCGACCACATGGTGGTGGGGTGGTCACACCGGCAGAGCGGACCGGCGGCACCGGCCCGTCAGAGGGGAGAGGCCCTCACCTGGCAACAGGGGAGGGAGAGTCTGTTGTCAGCTGCCAGCCAACAGAGGAAGGTTCAGCTTTCACATAGTTATGAAAAGTTTGGCTACATACCTGTGACACGGACTACAATCATGATGTTCAAGACAGACACACTGCACTGGAAGTTGGAATGGAAGGGCAGGGGAATGGGCAATGGGACATGATACAGCTTACAGAACATCAGACACTGGTCACCAAACAGTGTAACAGATCCAAACACCTGGGCAGGCCACAAGAGACATTGGTATTAGAGCAGTTAGTACCAGGCACTAAACTGCACCAAGACAACAGCTGGGGCAGAGCATGAATGGTGACTATTGGCTACTCATACAAGGTCATACAAGGTAACCAGAATAGGACAATGGTTACCAGGACAAGGTACTGTTTACTAGGACAGGGCAGTAGCTACTAGAACATGCCAATGTAGACTAGTCAAGGCACCAGATACAAAGTCAGGAGTATTCATGCACAAGACCTGGGCAGTGCTGGTACAGTTATAGTTATAGGTGTTTGGTGGGTGACACAATAGGGCATAACTTTGCATACTGGGGCTGTAAATTCAGGACAGGTTTATGGCTACTTGGGCACCAAGCAGTGCACCAGGACTTAGCACTGGTATGAGCAAGAGCATTAGGAATAAGAGGTGTGGACACCATACAGCTGGGAGGAATACTTGTCAGCATTGTCAAGGAGTGAATTGTTGGGGCAAGATATTGAACCAGGCCTGGGTCAAGAGATAGAGCTAAGCTTAGACTGTAAATGGATTGGAGGCAGCTGGGGCACTAGGGCAAATACAACTTAAACCCAGGCACAACCACTGGGGCCAGAATGCTCTGTGCCAGGCCCAGTTCAAGATAGGGCACACACCTACTACACTCATGGCCATTGGCCCATTCAAGCCAATCAGGCACTGTGTCAAGCAAGTGGAAAAATAACACTGGGCATGGCTGCACACACAAAAGTAGAATGCAGTCATGTAATTGCCCATCAGCACAAGTTTCACAGAAAGCTACAAAATACAATCCTTATTGGGCTGATCTCTCACACGTAATACCTACATGCCAATGCCATGGCATGCCTTGTTTTAAGGAAAGCACCGTAGTTTCGTGCAACTTTGACCACCAAGGGCAACTTTGGCCCACTCCTGGAAAACAAACTTATTTTGCTGTAACTTTTTGCAATTAAGGGAAAGTGAAGTAAAACGG
The DNA here is from genome assembly GCF_019059575.1 of Amphibalanus amphitrite. Classification (NCBI taxonomy): domain Eukaryota; kingdom Metazoa; phylum Arthropoda; class Thecostraca; order Balanomorpha; family Balanidae; genus Amphibalanus; species Amphibalanus amphitrite. The sequence goes on from NW_024881617.1 coordinate 877,176, forward strand.
TAAGGGAAGCCTACCCTGACCGTCTTACCCCACTTTCCCTTGAGTGTAAAACGTTACGGCAAAATAAATTCGTTTTCCAGGAGTGAGCCAAGTTGCCCTTGGTGGTCAAAGTTGCACGGAACTACGGCATATGCTAGGTGTCAAGTGAAGAAGTCTGAAGTGTGAAGATGCTTTCAAAATCTGTGCATATATGTAGGCCTCACAATTCCACGTTAACAGACAGGGGTCCAGTGATGGGCTGTGACCTTGAGGCGGCCACCAGTTTAATATGTGAATATGTCACAACTCACAAATGTACTATTGATCATTGATGCAGGAACATGTGAGGTTAGAGGTATAAGGCCGCTTGAACATTAAATGCACCTTTTTATTCATATTACATACTTTCGAATCATACCATCCACTAACATTTAAAAAATCAAGACTAAAAAGGTTAACCTAAACACCCAATCCCCAACCCAAGGTCAAGATAAGCATCAACCTAACCTGAAAGATTACCTAGTTATTTCCTTACCGTTTGGGGCTGAAAATTGCGTGAAAACGTACAAAATACACGAAAAATATATACAGATTCTTTATGTACACATGTCACATGAATACACCTAATTTGCACCTAATGTTCAAAATTTTTGAGTCCTTTTTTAGAGTCAAAATTAGTCAAGTGTGGTCAAAATATAGTAGCAATTATTTGCTTGCTTGCAGTTCTGACGCAGGTGAGACGTTCATCAGACCGAAGTTCAAGTTGTAATTTGGTTGTAATGCACCTTTGGTGATAATTGGGGGTTGAAAATGAAGTCTCCTGAAATAAAGTGAATCAGAAAAGCTGAAAAAACTATCAATAAATCGAATTTGACACGGATTGATTGAAATATATTGGGCCGGTTCGTGTGTGTAAAATTGGCAGCCCCTTTGCAAAGGGAAACCTTTGCGCTCGGGTGGCTTCCCTTCACCCCTTTTACAGCCCTCTTCCCACCCCTTCTTCCGCTGTCATTGCAGCCTCCGGGTTTCCTCGATTTATCTACACTGCCTCAGTCATCATCTCTTCTCTTGTAAACCAATAGCTATATCATATTTCACCTGACTCTCATCCCGGCCCGCCCTACACAGACCAACACCCCTCCAGATCAGAAAACACAGGCACGGTATTCACAGGTTGGTTTATTGGCCGGGCCCGGTCTCCACGCCGGCCGCGACGGGGCCGCCACGAGCCGGCCTCCGCCACCGCCGCAGCGTATAAAAGAAGCAACAATCCAGATCACACACGCCACGCCCGACAGCGAGCGGCCGACCGCCCCCGCCCCGCTCCGCAGCCCCCCTGGCCGGACACGGGAGCTGGACCCCGAGCGGGTGACCAGCCGCGGATGACAGGGGTCCACTGGCGCGCCACGATATCAAATAAATCTCCTCCATCCAGCAACAGAACAAGTTAGCAGCAGTTTCGCAGTCACATTCACAGTCGCCTGGCGGGGGCGGGGACGGGGGCGGGGGCGGTCGGCCGCAGCCCGGGCGGGGGCGGCGCGGCGGGGCCCACAACAGAGCGGTTTGCACACTTCCTATGTACAGACATGGCGGGGACGCTCGCACTCACATACACACACACGCAGGACGCGGCCACTAGCCGACCGGTCCACGCTCGGATTCCGTTCTCTCCCCTGTTGAGCACGTTAGTTTCAAGGCGGATCACGCTTCAACGCACTACGCTACATAATATAAAGTTACCTGCAAAAGGGCGACGCGGCGCGGTACGACCATCTGATTAGCGGCTCGCTGCCTTCGTCGAAAATCGTAACAAGGCTGGGCCGAACTCCGCGGCTCCCGTAACGACGCTAGGGCCTCGCGGCGCCGCATGCGTGATTGTGAGTGGGTCCTACGCCTACTGCCGAGCCGTAGCTACGGGCGACTACGCGGTCAGTTTGGCTTGGAAGACGCAGCAGCCACCGTCTCCCGCCTGTCTTTCGTTTAGTCGCGGGAGGCAGTCGCACACACATCACACTCGGCACGCCCAAGACGGGCGGCCCTCGTCAGCAGCCGCTCAGTCAGACAGAGGTCAGGTCGGGTCAGATCGGGTCAGGAGAGCGCGGCGGGCGCGGCGCGGCGAGCTGTCTGCACACTGTTCGCTCACAGAGCCGGCGGCGGCGGCTCGGCGGATTGTTTCGTCTGTGACCTATCGTTCAGCGCTGCCGGCGCGGCGGCGCGGGGCGACACTAGCGCCGCGGCACTGCGGCGGCGAGTCGAGGCACTGCTGGTGGCACGCGGCGTCCCCGTTAGATGGGGCGGGTGAAGTTGGCGGGGAACAGACCCTTCTGACCGGTGGACTCCTTCACTCCCATCAGCCAGCCCTCCTCCTGAAAGACAGAGAGAAAGAGTGGGGTCAGGACATAACACGACAGCGCGCTACTTACAGTGTGCATAGATTTAGCAAGACCTCCATGAGGAAAATTTCTTAGACGTGATTATATTACACGGACGAGAGCACGAGCTGTTTGTATTTGTTCGTGATCCAAGTCACGCATGGCATAGAATAATTGTCTTTGATCTTCGAGATCTAGCCTCGCATACGAAGCCCACAAAACAGGACACCAGCACGATCTCATCAACCCTCAAACATCACTGCCCATCGTATGGTCCTTTCAACTTCTCGCCGCCTCATGGCACCCCATCCCTCGTCCTAGTAACACCTAACCCACCACACGGTCTCTCTCTCTCTCTCTCTCTCTCTCTCTCTCTCTCTCTCTCTCTCTCTCTCTCTCTCTCTCTCTCTCTCTCTCTCTCTCTCGCTCTCTCCTCCGGCGTCCCGTTGACCTCACCTGTTCCTCCTGATCGTCATACTCCACCACCTGAATACACTCGGCCACCTCGAAACTGAGCTCGTCAGCGTCCTCGGCCTGGTACTTGTAGGCGGCCTTCACCCGGTACAGCACTCCTGGGGGCAGGTTATCCGTGGTGGCCCCTGCGGCAGCGACGGATAGAGGGCTAGTGAGACAGTGAATGAGAGACGGGTTGGCAATGAGCGAAGAGAGGCCTGAATAGAGGAAGCAAATGAGGGGAGCAGCGAGGAATCTATGTCGAAGACTGATAGAATCGAGAAGCGAAAATACAGGTCAAGGTGGAGGTTCTAAAATACGGTGAAGCTGGAGCAACTGATCAGACATACAGGACAAAAGTACTCTCTTCGCTGACTTCTCACTTGAATAGGCACTGCGTGACTAATTTGTATTCAACGAAAAAAGCAGCTAGTTCACAACACTAACAGTATCAGTAGAAGCAGCAGAACTCAGAAATCTACCAGCAGGTCCACTACAGGGTCCCAACCCCCACCCACAACTGACCGGCGGCGCCCCCTCCCGTCCCTCCCTCCGCCGGCCCGCCACCTACCGACGGGAATGTCGTAGAGCTCCTCCGGGCGCACCTTGGCGCCCCCGTTGAGAGAGGCGCGCGCCGCACCTGGCGGGAGCACAGAGCCGGCCGCTCACTAGGGCGCCCACCGGGCCGGGACGGGAGGGGAGGGAGGGGCGCCGCCGTGGGAGCTAAGGGAACTGTCGGGGCCATCAGCACACAACAAACGGGCCAATGGTGAGGGGTTATAGGTTGCTGAAGGACTGATATCTCAAGGAGGTGAGCGGTGCTGACAACGCATGTGTAGTGTGAACGCAATGTGAATAAGGCAGGGTTAAAAACGGCAAAAATTAGCACACAACGCTAAGTGAGGCGCTCACAAACGGAGCATGCTCGGCGGGAACTGGAGGCAAGTGGGTATTGGGGATACGAGACCAGCAGACGCAGGGTAAGCAAACCCTCCGCCAATACGGGGCAGGGCAGCGAAGCAGACACACACACACTAAGACATACGCCTTGGAAAGACATACGCCTTGGAAACTGGACGGTCCGCCGACGTACTGGTTGACGGGCATGCTAGCTAGTGCATGAATACACGGTTAGGCGGGGTAAGACAAAACAAACACTCATAGATTCATACAACCAGTTCCCCTAGCAACACAAAACAGCGGATATTTATGTAAATGTGCGCCACGATGTCTTCCGTGCATTCACAGAAAACATGAAAAATAAGTCGGCATTCCGCTTACACTACAGAAGGATAACGGAGAGTCATGCGCTTTGATGACTACACCCGATTCAAGCGTCATTTCCAACAGCGGCCTAGCATTTCAGCTGAGCTATCCCTCTTCATCGCGCCGTATAAGGGCCGTGAAACTAGGCGAATGGTGTAAGCGTGAGACAAAACAATATTTCTGGTTCAGGGGAGTAACCACAAGTGAAGTCAATCGGAGCTGACTGCGAGCATATGTCGATCACTAGGGACTATTCTCGGTAGAAATCACAAGCTCGTGGGTGTGACCACATCAAGATGCTACATCGCAACGCAGCATTTCGACGAAGTTCGAAGCGCAACCGAAAACGTCTACAAACTGGAACAAACTGGAGACCAATTTAACGAATTTCTGAAAACGCTGCATTCACGACCTCATAAAATCAGAAAATTACATTGAAATTTCGAGCTTCCAGCTCGAAATTTTGCGCGCCTTCTACGGCCATGCTCCCCAGCAATCAGGCTAAAATGCTGAGGGAGGGGGGGGGGAATGCCGCCGCGTCATTTGGTGGTTTTACCGGCAAATGGCGGGCAAAAGCGGTGCGAGACGTAGTCCGATGAGTACACACTACGCAAATCAGCAAAGAGCATGCAAATGATAGAAGGCGCAGGAAATGCTTCATATGAAAAGGCATTTCTATAAACTAAGTGGCATGCCTTCTTGTGCATTAATCCAAGTTCGTTACGGATAATTGTACTGCTACAGTCAAATTGAAAACTTCAGCTTCTGCTGCACTAAACGACTAAACTGCAATCACGGCATCATCAATCACATTCAAGTCTCCGCCATATGAGGATGATCTCCATGCATTTCTAGAACAAATGGGATCGACTGCAATCTATTACTTCTTTGCCACACGGATACCACGCTATACACTGGTCAAGGTGTCGCTATATAAAGGCTAGGGTGGTCACTCATGGTCAGGATACTACCACAACACTCACAAACACCACAGGGCAGCAGCACTGTTACAGACCGGCTATATAACTACTGCTACTAAAACCACACGTTAGCCAACTGCAGGGGTTCACGCTGCAAGGATCACAACAAACTACTGCGGACCACCCGAGACCACTCGGGACCACATCAAACCACTATCAGACCACCCAGGATCAGACAGGACCTGTCCAGCGCTCGGACGCCGCGCAGCCCTCTCAGCCGGCCCGGGTCAGTCAGCACACTCACCGGACGGCACGTCTCCGTTGAAGTCGCCGTTCTCCTTCTTATAGGAGATCTCCTCGTAGGGTCGCGGGTCCTCCCTGTTTGACTTGTTCCTGTCAAGAGAGCCGTCCGCGTCAGCCGCTGGCGAGCCTCCAGCGCGGGCGGCCGGCGGCGAGGCGTCCGTCTCCGGCACGCTGGGGAGGGAGGGGTACACTCCTGATACCGTGGACGGCTCGGGCTCGGCCACCGGCGCCGACCGCTCGGCCGGCTCCTCGCCCGCCTCGGGTGTGCGCGGCGGCTTGGGCGGCGGCTCGGTCTGCGCGCCGAGCGCCGGCCCGTCAGCGGAGGAGCGAGCGCTGGCCGCCACCTCTCCGGGCGAGCGGTCCGCCTCCGCGGCCGCCGGAGAGGGCGACGCCTGCTCGGCGCCGGGCGAGTCACCTTCGCTGGAACGAGCGGCCTCGGTCAGCGCGGCATGCGGCGGCGGGGGCGGCGCGGGCGACACCTCGAGGATCTGCTCGCCGCTGTCGTAAGGCGGCGGCGGTGAGGAGGGGATGGGCGGCGGCGGCGGCGTGGGCGCGCCCGGCCGCGGACTCTCCAGGAAGGGGTTGTGCCGGCGCCGCTGGCGGTGCGGTGACGCGCCGGCCGCCGGCTGACGGAACGGGTTCGTGTCCGGTCCGGCGCCGTCCCCGCCGTCCGCCGCGCCCGGCTCGTGCGGCGTCGACGGTGACGACACGTGGAAGGTGGCGGCGCGCGCCACAGTGGGCCGCGTCGGCGGCCGCTCCTGGTGCCGCACAGAGAGCCGCTTGGTGAGCGCCGTCAGCGTCTGCCGGATCCCCGCCGAGCCGCCGGAGCCGCCGGCCGCGCTGGCGCCGGGCCGCACCAGGCGTACGTCGTCCTGACCGCTGCGTGCGCACGCCGCCGGCAGACAGAGAGGGAGACACACAGGCACACGAGGGGGGCGGGCGTTAGCCGGACATGCAGCGAGCGGGCCGCGCCGGCCTCGAGTCGTGGAGGGGCGCGCACACCGTACAACTGGCGACAGCGAGCTGGCGGGGGGGGGGGGGGGCTGACACCGACTGGCGGGGACTGAGGCCATGCAGGTAGGTGCGGGACAGAGCAGGGAGATACAGAATATTATAGATGCCGGATACGGACAGGATAGAAGCGGATGAGACAGGCAGCGCTAGCTAGCTGCACACAGACAACACCACTACACCGATAGCCCCGCTACAAACACAGCTTTTATAATGCACCACCTGTTTGTGATATCCAGCACAGAACTCCAAGTAGACAAGTTCTGCAACGACAGTAGTTTGAACTGAAGTTTCTCTCCAATCACCCAGCTGGTTAGCAAACTAGATCTCGCATGCAGAGAGAAGTTGCAACTACCGAGCGCCGAAAAGCCCCAATATCACGTCCAGTCACAGCAAGCATTGGAGCCCCGCATTCACCCCCACCACAGGCTGCCATGGCCCGCCGCCCAGCAGACCCGGGAACTGTAAAAACGTCCAATGACAGAGCACACCTTACTCCGGCAGCATGCGACACGCGACACCTTGGATTGGAGTGAGAACTACTGCAGAGCCGGCTACTGCGATGGCCGATGTTTGAACAACTCATCTGCCCGGGAGGACACGGTGTATCTGAGGAACAATGTCCCTGAATAGATACGAATATTCCATCGCAGGAGTGAATAATAATATCGAATCAACAAGAAATTCATATCCGGCCGAGCAGTGTACGCATCTGTGCCATAAGGCGACGAATGATAACGAATCGTTTCTCAGTGATAAACATTAGTTACAAATGCAGTAGATGTTCAGCTGCCTTTGCGCTTCGACCGGGCAGTCACTGGCCAGACAAAACAAAACCAATTCCTGCACGTCAGCACAGAGCACCTGATTAAAACCGAGCGATTCCTGCTTCGTAACGCAACAGTGCGGAAACATAAGCACACATTTCAATGAATGCGCATCCAGCGACTTTCTTTGCCTTTTTAAATCTTCGTCACTTAGAAAACATGATACCACTAACTACTAAGGATAAAAATGCATTTGACGATACCTTAAAATGAGAATAACTTGTGAAAATACAACATCATCAGCAAATGCCATTCATCATAAAATCACTGGCAACAATTTATGCTCAAATCTATGAAACAGAGCGTCCAAGAGGGTTAAAGAAATGAAATGCTAAAATTATCGAAAACCATGCCAGGTGAGGGGTACAACAAGAATGAGAAATTAGAGCAGCGAAACAGAGTTCATGCACAAAAAGATCCAGATTCAGTCAGCGCTAAAGCGTTCACTAACAAATAGATCAGTAACACCAATCACATCGTTGCGAGACAGACGACAAAGAACAAAAGCTAGGCAAGACATGCAAGTGAGAGCTCGCAAACCGATTGTCTAGGAACGATTCATCTTCGAAACGCTCTAGGTAGAAATTAAGAACAGGTCAAGATGCATGCGAGCTGGCACATTTCAGAACACTTGGGAGGTTTGAAAGCTCGGAAACACTCAGCTGTGCAAAATATAACTTAAAAGGAGTCAACTTCATCCAAGTATTGTGTGAAATGTGCCAGCTCACAACGCCACAACAAGAAACACCACCAGTGTTGTGCGCGGTAGCCGAGGCACGCCAATTGTTAAACCATCGTCCGGACGGTTGGCCAAACGCAGACGGACGAAGACGAAGACGCGGGCCAAGACTGACGGAGACGGAGACGGAGACGGGCCGGACGGACGAACGTTCCCAGACATCGGCGACGGCCGGGCGCCGGCACACACCCCAGCGGAGAGAGGACACGGCGGGACGGGAGCGGGGAGGTGAGAGGGCCGGACGGTAGGGGACGAGAGGACGGCCAGGGAGAGATATAGAGAGGGTTTGGAGAGGAGGGAGCGCGGAGAGCCAGTTCGAGGTGCCAACCGGGTCACTACCACACTGATATAAAGGTCTGGACACATATAGACAGGGCAGGGAGGGCAGTGACTAACAGGGTGCCTACTGCCTAACATTCAAGGGTAGTGCACACAAATACACACCACCGCGACGGTGTTGGTTGAGCGAACCATTCCAGGTCGTAATGAAAATTAAAACAGCGCGCGGCAAGACCATGCAATCGAGTGAGTGAGCCAGCCAGTGAGAAACAAGAGCCTAACAACTGAATCTGAGACTGCGGTCTAACGTTAATCAGTGTTTACGCTCGCAGTGGCAAACGCGACGCGCACGCATGAAGTATTCACACAGCGTCGGGGCGAACACTTACGTGGGCGAGGCGGGCGTCGGCGCCGTCGGCGATTTGGGCGACTTGGGAACGTTGCGCCGCGTCGTATACTTGCCCGTGTTGGAGTCCTTCTGTAGTGCATCCATCACAGACTCGAGCTCCAACTGTACCTGTGGGTAGGATGCCGTCCCGTTCAGCACCAGACAGACAGAGAGGCAGCGGCTCCGTAACCCAGACAGCAAGCGACGCACCAGGCTTGAAAGCTTTCGGCTTCACGGCCCCAAGCATTGCTGATACCCACAGTAATATGTGAACGAGTTGTATTCCCAATGCTGCTGATTTTTATCCAATGTAAGTTGTAACGTTTGTAAAGCACGGCAACGATGATCGCAGAGATGAAGCAAGGCAGCGGCAGAATTGATAGCAATAGGTAGAGATAGCCAAGCCTTACCAGCCCTCGCTCTCATCCATGACACCCCATAACTGAGTCAATTCACGGGGTACAGATATTAGTCCACCGGGGTACACACAGAGTGCGCCATCCGCCGCGGTGCAGGGGGCGGTACAGAGTGCGTAGTACAGCCGGAGTACAGGGGATAGTACCGTCACCGTAGAGTACCACCTCAGACCACCGGCCGGGCACCGCCGGGCCGTCCGATCATTGCCGCAGACACGCTGCCGACAGCGGGCACAGCACGAGGGAGACGCCGTCACCGCGAGCTAGGCACCAACGTAGTAGCCCTGTCCGCGGGAGACAGGGTGGCAGGCCGGCACCAGTCGGCTGGAGAGCAGACAGACAGACAAACGGGAAGGGAGGGGCGGGCCGGGGGGCTATTTCCATGGTATATCCTGTGGCTAAAGTAGCTGGAGAGACTGGGGGTGGATTATATCCATGGTATGATCCCTAGGGGTTAAGGAACTGGAGCACCCAGGGAGTTATATCCAGGGTTGGCAAGGGTCAGGTGAAATGTTAGGGACTGGAGATGCTATATTCAGGGTTGGCTGGGGCCACAGAGGGTTGGTAGGGGCACTATATCCAGGGTTGCCGGGGGGTATGGGCCAGGGGCGAGTCAGGGTGATGTGAGTAGACATGGTCCGACAGACAGCAGCGCGCAGTCGGTCGGCGGGCGCGGCACAGCGACAGAGCCGAGGAAGAAATAGCTCACATGCTCCGATACCTTGGCCGCCTCCGTGTGGAAGTTATTCTCTGCCATGAACAGCGTTTGCATGTTCGACACCAAGAATGGTATCCTGTAACAGACCAGGAGGGGGGGGGGGGGGCACATCATTAGGACACTTATCCAGACCAGAGGAATGTTGGCGTTATGCGCGGCGGGTGATCTTACCTATTGGTGTGATCTTACAGACTAATGGTACAAAAGGTATCATCCTCGTTCGGATCCACTTCAGATAAAAACACTTAACAACTTTCCAGAGACAAACAAGAAAAACAAACACTTCAACTCAGAATTTCAAAAAGTGAAGACTGTAACAATCTTATCCTCTGTTCCAACCCCTTCGCAACCACCAAACATACCTCCCCCGTTGTCTCTCTCCCCTCCCGTCCCGTTCGTAGCTCCGCACCTCGAGTCGTAGAGTGCCGGCAGCTCGTCGTACAGCTCGTTGTTCATGACCTCGAAGGTGCGCCGCGCCTCCTCCAGCACCTCGTGCTGCTTGGCGATCTTGGTCTGGTCGCGCTTCTTGGTGTTATTCTGCAGTGCCTCGTAGTTGTGCCGGTGGCTGTCGTAGTCGACCAGCTTCCGGCCGCGCTTCTCAACTTTCCTCTGTAGAATGGAAAGAGAGAGGGATGTGCGTCAGATAACAGTACATAGTCATACGTCCCACATTTAGATTCTGTCAGGGAGTTGAAGGGTGCAATGTACATGCCATGCGACACTGCGAGCTCCCTGACCATTTCGCTCAGTAACAGAGCTTGAGAGGGAGACGTCAGGTCTTATTATCGAGATTAACCTTTTACACTTATGGATATCGATCGAAGAAGATGGGAGGCATACAAACCACACAACAATCATTACATTGTTCTTGGGGAGTGGGATGGGAAATGAAGCAGACGGGTCACACCCACAACCTTTCTAGAGTCCCCGTGATAAAACGAAGATAAGAGCGTGCATAGTTATAGATTCCATATGTTTTAGCTCCGAAAAAAAACTGCCAGACATGGGATATCAAGTCGACACACTTTATGGACGTTGCACATATGATTCTTGACATTATCGGGAGGAAAAACTGGCGGGGGACGAGGGGAGGGAAAGTGAGCGGCGAAACATTGGAAATATGAGACGACGCGGTTGAATCACGCATGTTACAAAATACAACACAACCTGTTTGTCGATTCGCCTACAATCTACCCATACACTAACCATCCTTCCTTCCGTCCGCACACGCTTTCATCCCCTCATATCACCTCCGCGTCAGGGCCTTGCGGAGTCATAACCACCAGCGATTTCGAGCCGCGGTGTTACCACGGAATTTATCCACCAGCCCCGGTCGAGACGGCGCCTCGCTCGTCACGGTAGTGCTCCCCAGCCTCGCGAGCGGCTTAACGTCGGCGATTCAGGACGGGAAGAAGGCCGGTCGGCGCTGGCAAGGAGGGAAGGACGCCGCCGCCGCCGCTACCTACAGCAGCCGCCAGCTGGCAGTAGGCCCGGAGACAGTTTCAATTTTTCCGGGCCGTCCGACGCCCGGCTGAGCCGCATTCTGGGCGCTCAAGGAGCCGGGCAGCCGCCGCGCGCGGTAAATGGGCTCTGCTGAATGGGAATACCGAGAGGGGGAATATGGGGTGGTGAGGGGGAGGAAAGTGACCGTCACCGGGCTTCTCAGCAGCTGGGGAGCGCATAAAATAGTAATGCATTCCAGCCTGGCACACCGAGCCAACATATTTAGACCAAGTAATCCGGTCTATCGCAACAGCATGAGTTGACCTCAAATGTGCGGTAAGCCCCGTTTAACCTGCATACAAGATGTAACTGCGTGTGACAGTAGCTTATGTAGGAACTAGGATTGAATTCACAATGGTTTTATCAAAGAAACATACCCAAGGTCAAGTTGCATATTAAGCCAAGGTCATGCTAAAACGAAGAGCCGCCTGGATAATTCAACAATCTAACTATATAGCTTCGATATCACAGATTTCAGCCAAACCCAGGCAGAACAGTCGTTTTGTTCTTGTCCACTGATGCATTACTATTCACTGCCATTGTGGACAAGTAAGATTGACTTTGGGGAATGAGAACAATAGCACTGCTAGCAGTGAATGGTAAATTACAAGTTGTATGGCAATTCAGGCGATCAAGCCAAAGTAAAAGGTAGCATGTGGTCACCAACCAGGCACTACAGGCTGAATGTTTGCAATGTTAAATCGGCAAAGGAGCCCACAGTTCAACTGAAAAAAATGGAGCAAATTTTTACGATTGTAGCCCGATAGTTCCTTGCCTACGCACCTAAAACACTTGACCAATTAAACACAAACCGCAACAAACATTACTATCAGGATTACTATTGCGAGGCCTGAGTGACCACTGACCAGTGAAGAATGCACAAACACTCAACAGCTCTTCACACTTGGGAATTCACTGCACACACACTTGAACACCGTCACCCATTCTGTGTACACAGAACGACTATCACCTCCGACCAAAGCCCGACCACAAACCACACAGCACACACTCAGTTACCATAACACACGGTTATGCCCAGCCAGCACGACACTGGGGAATAGATAGGACGGGGCGTAGCCGGCAGGAAAACATCCCACTCGGTCACAGCCGCAACCTCAGGGAGGCCATTCGCCGGTGCGTGGTGCGAAACAGTCGTTAGGTTTTCTTCTGCGCCCAGGAATCCAACACGATCACGGCATCCCACGGATCTGCTCCATTTGGGTAAAACACATTCAGCCCCTTATCCTATTCCGATCCCCATTCCCAAATTATTACCCCACAGCCCCGCGATACACCCTAACGCGGCGGTCGATGTGAGGTACGTACCCGCACTTCTGGGAACTGTGAGCTGTAGGTATTGAGCGGCTCGAGCACCTGGTCGGACAGTTTGTGACAGTAGTCGGCCCAGAGCAGCTCGAGCTCACGCGCCTGCCGCTCCAGTCGGTCTCGGTCCGACCATTCTGGCTCGTACATGTCGTATATGGTGTCCATCAGGGATTTGTTGGCCGCCTGCATCGCTGTAGAAGCGGAGAGGATCGTCAGATGCATGAAGAAAAATCGTCATGCGAGGGAGGGAAAAAATTCCGACGCTTGGAGAAAATCGTCAGGGGGGAGGGCAAAATCGCCAGGAGGGGAGAAGACCTAGATAACAAATCGTCATAAAATGTTTGAATCAGCTGAGATAGGCTTTGGTGCAAACATGAGATTGATCATCAAAAGGTTCAATCTCATGTTTGAAAAAAAATGACTCGAACTGCCGCATCACTTCTCGACAAACTTCAGCATGATGCAGGGAAAATCCAGACAAAAAAGATAAAAATGTTCCGACAACTGACAAACATGTCACATATGGGTGGCGCATGTTCGCAGATACGTCAACAAAGTAAACACAACTCGTTAGATATCATCTGAACAAGAGACTTGCGTGTTACGTGCTTGCAAATTGCAGCATTACGAGCACTGATACAACAGTGCGCCATTCATCGGTACCTTTTGCATCTTGTAGGGTTTAATTGTAAAAAGATGTGTATTTTTAACATCCATTTTCTAGCAATGAGCCCAATTCCCGTAACCACTCCCACTCTTTCAGTGCAACCAGGTCTACAGATCAGTCAGCAGCTCTACCAGCTCCACGACTACAATACATCCAATGATATTAAATATACACTCAACAGTACACCAACGGACTCGAGACCCTCCGTGTCATCATATCAATCAGTCAGTAACCCTAGCAGCTGTAGCACAACAACGGATACGAACTCTACGAACCCACTGTACACCCACGAATATAAAGCTCTCGTTGGCATTGATAAGGTAACTCTACCCGCACCAGTGTTCCAAAAGCCCGACTCAGGTGAGTCTGTTTCCACCATTAACGGATACGTATCTATATAGACACATGACATCGGTTCGGAAAAGGCAAGGAAGGGTAGGGCGGGAACGGACAGAACGGGTTACGCTATGGAACCAGATGAATGGATGGAAGCTCCGGTAGAAATGGAGGTTATTACGCTCCCCAAAGCACGGATCCGCGCCACAGGTGCCGCCCGCCGTTCAGTGAGCGCTGGGTGCTGAGGTCGGGCGCTGAGTGGGTTGCTGCAACTTCAACCAGCGCCCTCCCACCACCCACCTTTCGCGCAGCGGACATAGTTGGCCATCTCCTTCTGGAGCCGGTTGGCCTGGCCCTGTTGCCGGCCGAAGTTGTGGACGTAGTCATCGAACACCTCATCTGTGGTTCGGTCAGCCTTGCCGAGGTTCTGGAGGATCTGTCGGACAGAGACGGGGTGTCAGTGAGGGGTCGGACGTATCTATGTGCACAGCAAAATCAGCTACACATACACGGAAGTACAGCCGACGAATACAGCGACAGGCACCGGCTATATCGTACAAGAGACAAAGGGCGTCACGTAGTAATCATATCAAGAGGTCCACCTCCCACAGTGAGAAGTGTACACTGGCACGTGCAGATCGTGTGGCGCTCACTGCAGTCAGTGACCTATTCGATGCTAATCGGAGCTTCAATCAACGTGGCCAGCCGAACGGTCATCAGTCTTCCGTCCCACCGACAACCGACCACCCAGTCTCTGATACACGCTAGAGCAGGGTTGGGGCACGTCATCAACCCGAACTACCGAGTGCAAGGTTAGATGGCGTCCAAAAGGACAGAGATGCGACCCGATGCCCCGAATCACTGAGCGCAAGGCCCGAGGGCGTCCCAGAGGACATGATATCTCTCTCAGATCATCGCCCGTCCGCGGCTGACAACTCACAGCGGAGTCCTTGCCAACTGACAGCGGATGACTAACATTGATAATAGACAGGCGTACCACCCTTCCCCAGCTGCAAATACCGATCAAACCTCTGTGCGTGTGGTGCAGATTGGCACGATCATGAGCTTATGATGGACGCATGGTCAGCAAATCACACCCTGATATAGATTCTCCGACAGTAAATCAAACACGCACCCGCCGTACCCCCTGCCTTGCCAAGACATCCATTATGCCAGGCGAACGTGAGCTTGTTTTCAGACAGATCACTGGCTCTATGATTTGACAGCTCCGTCCCAAACGAGGCAATCAACCAGAAACGTTTCCATCAGAGCTGCCAGATTTATTTCCAGGACGAATGACTCGGCCGCAACCAGTCTGTCAGTTGGTGCCAGCACCGCCATTTATCAGGTCCGGGGGTACAGCAGAAGTTATCGGACTTTGCCCCACCAGCGCACACTGGGCCGGGGGTCCGGAAAAGTGCTAGAAATTATTTGTGATTGAGTTGTTGATCTCAGTGACAAGCAAACATGCTAAAAACGAAGTGGGGCTGCTTAACCCTCGCCGGACCTATTGTCGGACCCCCCACCCCCTCGGCCGGCCGAGGGGGGAGGGTTGGTACGACCCCTTTTTGCCGTTTCGCCCCTAATGGAGCTAGAGCCTCGCGGAAAAAACAAGCGTGTGCGCCGTTTCAAGGCGGAACGATTGATACCCGATTTTAAGGTCCCAGGTCAACCGGTAACCTCTGAGGTGAAGTCAAAAAGCCCAAGGTAGGGTTTGGTTTTTGGCAAATAATTTCGCAAAAAATGGCCGCAGAGCAGCGATTTTGGCACCATCGTGTTCGCCTGGCTTAGGCGCGTCGAATGGTATACTTTTTGTTCGGGTGAGGTCAACTTAAGGTATTGACCTCGAGTCAAGGTCAGTTCAGAGCCCATCAGGCCACGAACTTAATCGAAGGAGGTCGTATCGCATATCATTCGATTCGGGAGGTCTTCGCGAGTCCATTGGTGGCTTTCCCGAGTCGCTGGCTCAATTTGATCATGAGTTATTGACGAGAAACTCCTATGACCGGTGTGACGTCATAAATGACGTCACGGAAGGTCAAAAATGCAAAGGTAAAGCATCGGATCTTGCAAGGAGTGCACGAATTCACGATTCCGTGTGCTTTACATAGTTTGAAATCATTCCATGCGCAAAAACAACAGTTTCCTTATTTCCCCATTCACTTTTAATGGTGAGGTCACGTGACCTCGAAGAGTAGCAGGCATTAGCAAAAATTGCGAGTAGGGCATGACAGAAAGATGATTGGTGGTTTGTATGGCATGGCCATTTTTAGCGGCTCGAAATAACATTTCTCAAAAAGTCTAACTAAAGAGCAAGTTGTTGTTAATTATCACTGACTTGTGTTTAGGGGTTAATAATGACTGAATTTTTTAGTTTGGCCCAGAAATGTTGACAGCATTGTGTGCGTTGATCAATTCTGAGCTCAGGGACATATATTTTATTTAGATTATAAGCGTTTGTTTTTCACAACTTCCAGCGTTTTAAAGAGCGTCGGGCCTTCAGTAGAGCTTCGAGGTGACAATTGCCCCTACATCATGTGGTTTACTGGCGCATATCTCGAAAAGTAGCAGGGAAAAGCAGCAAAGCACCTATATGGAACAAAAGATGAGTAATCAGAGGCTAGTATAAAATGTTCATTTTTAGCCGCTCGAAATAACGTTTTTATAAAAGTCTAATCAAAAAATTGGATATGATTTTAAATTACGTCTTGCAGCTGCTTGCAAACAGCTAGCTTATCTTGCAGAAAAGCAATGCAATATGTCAGAATGATGTTGGCACAGTGAACAACAGTGCCCTGAACTAGTCTGACAGGAAATTTCGTTCAAAACGACGATTGGTCAACTAATAAATTACCACTAAAGTTCATCATTAAAATCGGTAAATGTGGTGCCCTATAGAGAGTCTAAATTGTCTTGTGTTTGGTGACAACTGACGAGCTCAATTTTGACCTTAGGGCAAAACTAGCATCGGAATCGTATTCTTCGATCAATTTGGGATTAAATGATACCTATTTTGTTCATATCGCGGACAGTCAGTTTGGGGGAATTTCTAGCGCTTTTTCAGGCTGCCGGCCTACAGTGCAGCGGTCTCCACAGGAGTCTGACAGACCCGATGCAGGTCCGACGAATGCGGCGCGTGCACGACAGAGGAATTGATGACCGCGTCTGCTCCACTGAGGTAAGGCGGTCACCCGTGGCAGCGACAAACGGCTTCCCATCGCCCGCCGGGCAGCAGGCAGGCGAGGCCAACTGTCTGCTGCCAGCTACTGTCAGGTGCCGAATGACAGCCCACACCAGACTACCAAATTACACACCAGAATGCGCTGTTACCAAGGTAATTCGTATTACCAGGCCTTTGTGGTCTACATGAGCAGCAAATTCACATAAAAGATAAAAAAATGTTTGTGATGATGAGGAGCCGCAATCGCCACGCTTTATGTGGAAGGCTTTTGATGTCAATGCATAAATACACACATACATACATACATACATACATACATACATACATACATGAGTGGCTTGGAGCACTCGGACTGCTTAGGTATGCTTTCAAAAAGGAAGAAAAAATCAGGTAGGCAGGCTAACGACAACTGACACCAGGATTATAACGGATTATGAATGACAAAGTTTAGCCATCTCAAGTACCAGAGGTCAAGATTTACTTCATCCTACCACATCGACTCATAATAAGTGACAGTTTCATGCCCGAGCGGCAGCGGTGATGGTGCCAACTCCCGACTGACGTCCCTCCCCACTCCTCTCCCTCTCCGGCTGGCGACGTCAACCACCAACAGATGGCGACACCAGGAGGCCACCTCACGTGAAACCCATCAGCGGCACCGCTACTCCTCTCAGTGGCCGAGATGAGACAACGGGGAGGCGCGTCGGTCACCGCTACTCGCCCCCGGCCCGGCGGCGGACAAAACAAAACGGAAACGGAAACGGTCGCTCGTGCTGCTCCGTAGACACGAGCGACAGTCAAGGGCTGCTCTGTGGAAGCTGTCGAAACAGAGCGAAGCAGTGCGATATCGTTGGTCTTTGCTCAGCGGGTCCGTCTAATTTCAACCAGAACGTGTCTTTACGGAAACTATGCAAGCGCCAGCTGTGTCCAAATCATGTCATCAGCGAGTGTCAAATGTGTTGTTGGCATTTGCCTTGTTCCGTTCCTGTAGTGGCTTGTGACCGGTTTATTAGCGAGGAAAAGTCACAAAAAACAGCCAGTAAAACAAAACGTTCAGCTAAATCGGATTGCCTGTTCCACAAATCCCTCACTGTTGCCAGCCGCTAGGCGAGTGTGCGGTTCTGTGGTAATCCTAGACACCACCAAACGGGTGATGTGATACCGCCAGTTATGTTCCGCTACTGGATCACAAAAGTGAGCGCACCAGTGCCATTTTTTGTCAGTCAGCCAGTCACAGGCCTCTCCTCGCCATGTTGGCTGGAGTTCAGTTTCGCCGCGTTCTTCTGTCCCCCAGTGACGTCACTCAGTGCTGACGTCACTGGGGTAAGGAGGGACGGGCAGACGGCCCCAGTCCGGTGGAGCCACCTGTCACGGGCAGGGGGCGGTCGACCTTGCGTCGAATGGGTACCGCCCACCTGTGCCCACGGTCCCCGCCCACGCACACAGTGAGGCTGACGCAGACAGGCACAAAGACAGACAGACAGGCAGACTGACGGACACCCGAATACAAACCACAGGGCGGGGTTACATGACTAAGAACCCGCACCAGGCAGGAGCGTACCGAAAGCGCACTGAAACGCAGCTACGCCACGCAAAGCAGAACCCAAAACCATCTGGGTCCGTTCAGCACAACTCGCTTCCCCGCTCAATCCAGACATGATTCAGGCAAGGTGGTGGGAGCCGGACCAGTGCGGCAACTCGGTCCTCCCACAGTTCCAGGTGACATCACATCTGATAGGCATGCCGGTCTGAAACGAGCCCTGGCCGCCCACCCAAGCAGGCATGGAGAAGGAAAAGCTCCGAACAGACGGTTACAAGGCGGGGCACGGGTCTCAACTCTATGCACACTACAGACTACGGAGTCTGCAAAATACATATCTAGCAAGACGCCACTGGACGCAACTGTAAAACGCAGAGTCGTAAAGAAGAATGACTGATAGTACGGTCAGCGGCTGGTGAGCGCATGCCTGGTGCCGGCCGTGAGGTCCACTACAGACCGGTTCGGCCGGTCACCGGCACCACACCGAGAGCTGCACGGTGTATGCGGCGCCACGGACCACGGCCAGCACCCGGGGCCGCTGAGCTGAGAGCAAGCCGGAACGGCACTGCTCGGATGGGTACCGACGGCTCACAGCCCGGCGGGCGGTGCATCAGTATGTCCTTTCAGGCTAATTTAGGTGAACTTGGTGTAGCACAGTTCAGTGCTAATCGACTCATTGTAGCCCCTGCGCATTACACAGGCCCTGCCGTTACCGGCAGGCTGCACTTTCGCAACATAACACCCTTGTTATTTACGTGTATGTTAGACCACCGCCGTGCAGACTTCGACCGCTGTGACGACGTAATGGCACGCGACAATCTGAGCTCGGCTACGTCGCCGACCAGCGTCACCGCCAAACATACAAACGGTCTGGTGAGGAGAGACCACTACGTAGTTTCCTGAAAAGGCCGGACCACTGCACTGGTTTGGTGGGCGGCCGGCTGGGCTGTCCGTCGGCGGTTTAGCAGTCACCGGCAGTTCCCGCTTCTGGACAGCTCAGTTGGAGCCTGGCTCCATCTCCCAGCGGCTCGCCGAATGGAACTATCTCATACCGAGACTTTCTCTCGAGTAGGCCGAGACGCAGCAGCCCGTGATAGCCCCGCCGTCCGGCGGGCGGCGGGCGGCGGCCCCGCCCAAATTTGGCGGCTCGCCGGGCGGCGCACGACTTTCCCTGACTGGTCAGCCGCCGGCGGGGTGAGATAGTCATCTCCCGGCTCGGCTCCTCCCCCCTCTCTCCTGCGCTCTCGCCCTCTCTCCGGACCCGCCGCCGGTTTCCAGAGCAGTGTGTAAGGCCGTCTGCCAGACTGTCGGACGCTAATCAAGGCGTGGAAAGGAATCGCGAACCTAAGTGAATCACGCAAAACTCTGACATGAAACCAACTCAGCAAGGGCCCGCTGCTAGAAACAGACAAGGCACAACAGTTTGCAGCAATGCCCACTGCACAGTCCACAGACTTCGCAGCGAACCCAGCATTCCACCCGCAACGAGCAAGGGCTCTGAACCGCATCACGCTCGCTGGCTGCAAACTTTGCAAGCTGGCCGCCTCTGTTTACGAAACAGCCGTAACTGAGTCGAGCACACACGAAGTGGCAATGAACGACCCGGCGGCGTACTGTCGGAGATCCAACGTAACATGGGCACTTACAACCAACTCGAGTTAGCACTCCTCATCCCCTACCATGGCCGAACCGGTCTTCCTAACGTTTAGCGCCGTGGGTCGAAGCAAAAAGAATCAGTAAACAGCGGGCGTCGCCGTGTGTCTATAATCGCTGGGCGGAGCCGCGGCCACTCCCGCTGACAGGTTCGTGCTCACGCGGAGCGTGTCGTGAGCGGAGGAGATGAGACGCCTATCACCCCCACCCTCTGTTCCGCGAGTCGAGCCCATGAACAGTCAGACGGCCCACCCAGTTGGGGAGATAAGACAGACAGAGGTGGCACGGGCGGGTGCGACAGGTCACGCGGCTGTTGGTGGCTGACTCCGTGTGCTCGGTGTAGTCTTGGACCAACACAAGGCAGGAAAACATGGCAGTGGTCGGGTGGGTGGCAGGCGGCACAGGGCGGGCACGGGTGGGCAGAACGGAAGATGGGTGGACAAGGCGTGAGCACGAGGTGGGTACAGGGTCGACAAGAGCCGCACGAAATAGACACTAGACGCACGCAAGTCTCCATAGCTCAGTGCGGCCCTGAGAAGCAGTACGCGCTCGCTAGTGGAGAGGGACATAACAGAGAGCTCCACTGTGTGCTGGTGGCGATAACACAGGTGCATTACTGACCACTGGGTCAGCCGGGTCTGTCGGACCGGGTCGGATCGGGACAGGCCGGACTCATGACATTAGCCACACGATGACGGACCATTGACCAATCACGGCTCAGAAAACGCATCAATGTCATGTGTGTGATTAGTTAAGCTGAGCGGAGGAGTCGACCAGTCCCATTATGATCTCAACAGGTCATCGTCATGCACCGGCCTGGACAGGTCACGTTAGTTTGACTGCACAATCTTCAGGATTGCGGCAATGAGTGTGGATGAGCTGGCATTACGAGCTATCAAGCCATTCAAGCACGAATGGAATGTGTTCTGTAAGTTCCGAAGAATATGGCCCGAATGATTCAGCAACCAATGAACGTCGACTAAAACGCCGATTGTCGAATATTGGTTGGTGCTCGATGCAAGCAGAGTTGGCTACTCAGATTTCAATGGTAGCTTTGTATTCACAAATACGTGGGTTACATTGGCCAGGGAGCTGGTAAACAGGACTTTGTTGCGCACTTTTCCTTCAATGCCATTATAATAGCAGTCACTGGACAGCTGGCGGAAAACGGCATAGAAAAAAGGCATTTGATATTTGCAGGTCGCCAAACATCAGCAGCACGCTGCAGAGCATGCCACTGGTATTTGCATACACCGATATCCCGGGCCCGGGATCAGACCGGCCCGCCGCGCCACCGCCGACCGGTCAGCAGCACGGTATGCCGTCCCACAGGGTGACGCAGCCGCGGCGCGACCGTCCGACCCGGCTGCAGACCAGAGGACGGCCCGTGCCCGCCTGGCACGCGCCTCAACCGGCCTTGGAGCGGCGGAAAACAGGCTAAAAACAGCGGCCCAGCGGGCAGCCGGCACCAGCCACCGGCCGGCCTGACACCAGATATCACAGTGGCAGTCACAACTCGTCACAGGCCGCTTATGGCGGCGACACAGAGCTGGTATGGGCATCAGAGCGGGACGACACGGGCGCAGGACAGACAGAACATAGGCAGGCCCAGTGTCTCGGCCTCTGAAACGGTCCCATAGTCCAGGTGTCTCAAACGGTCTCAGTGTCTGAAACGGTCCAAGAGTATTCTCGCCATTCTCCGCTATACGGTTCCATCGGCACAGACTATGAATAGCTGCCACCTGCCTGTGGCTACCCATGACTGAATTGTGTGCAGCTGCTTTGGATGAACAGCCACTGCTACTCTATTGTGCAGAAAACAACAGACTGAATGGAGCTGGAGTCAGCTGATGCACAACAAGACAGCTAGATACAGGTGATGCATTTATGCATCACAGCGGTGTCGTTAACGCGCGCTTCTACACACCGTCATCGCAGGCTAGTCATATCATCACTGGTTTGAATTCTGATCCACGCCATGACGCCAGAAAACAGTAGGTAGCACAGCCCATCAGCTTCCAAGTCCCAGCCATACATTAGTTACACACTAATCATCGTCTTCCGCCCCTCCCCACATACTCTAACACACCAATCCGTCGAGACCATTGAACGGCCGGCCGCCTCTGCTGACACGGCGCCGGAGCCGTCAGCCGGCCGGGCGTCACGCCGCCGTGTCAACCTCACAATATTTTTAAATCTTGGCCGACGCGGCGGCTGTGGAGGCCGGCGGGTTGGCCGCCACAGCCCGGCCAAGACCGCGAGGGGAACTGGGAGGGAGAGGGCGGGGGCGAGCCGACACCTTACTGGACTTCACAACACAGATCAAGTCGAGCATCAACGAGTCTGTTCAGCCGTTGTTGGAATCCGTACTGATTCTGCACCAAATGTTACCCAAAGGGTGGTCAAGAGTCACTCATAAATCTATTATACACGCACACTTGCTACACGTAGCCCGGTTCAATCTAACGCCATTTCAAAGAGATCCGATTCGTTTTACAAGTTCCGACCGCTGTTTCACAGCCCATTTCACGGTAAACCAAACGTTGAGCCGTTCTACGTATGTTACCGAGAAACCGTCCCTTTGACGCAGTTCACTACACCTTTCTCCAAACACACCCGGGCCCAGACCGCTCGACTGAGCGTAAGCGCCGGCTTCCTGTCTCCCCACTGACCCGGCATCAAACTGAAACTGGGCCCGGCTTCCGGCCAGCACTCGGCGGGAGCGTAGGACCTCGTCAAGGAGTCGTGATGGTTGAACTAGGGTCAGGCGACGGCGACAGGGCCAACGGGCGTCGGCAGAGATAAAAGGAAACAAGCTGAAACTACGGGCTGGCCATGCTGAGGAACAGAAACGGGTGGCGGAGGCAAACGAATGCTAATATAATGTTGATATGTTGCGAAATGATCTACAAGGAAATAGGAGCACTCGTGAGCTACCATGAGTCGTATTTCTTATTTCTGGAAGGTAGGAAATCGACCCCCGAGATCGATGCATGATCATTTGATCATTTCCTCCAGAGCTGGCCATTAACTGTGCGCCCACAGGTAGCCCCAGAAACTGGCCGTAACAAAAGGCTGCCGCGCTCTCGGATTATCTATGACCCGCCTACTACCAGGGCGTGTCTACCATCGGGTCACACCCAGGGCGGGCCACAAGGTCAGGACAGGAGGGAGGAGTTGCTGAGGAGAGGGGGGAAGAGGGACAGCACACACCTGGGTCTGACAGATTACATGTGGCGACACGACAGGCAACCATCCCTGCCGTCCGAGCTATTTTCGAACGGTTTTCGACAGGTAAACTGGCACAACGATCCCTGGGGACCGTAGCGAACACGCTGAACAGCTGTGGTGCCTCGGTGGCATTTGACAATGACACCCGGCTGTGGTGTCTTAATGCCGTCTTCCTGTGACACTCAGTAGTGGTGTCAGTGTCATCCAACTATGGCCGGGGCGCCGGCCGTTCCAGTACCGTGACAGGCCGAGCGTTTGTAACTCACACAATGGTGCCGATAGAGATTTTTCTCCCGGTTCGGGACCGAACCGGCGCCAGGTCTTCGGGCCACGATGGAATCGTCACCAACAATGGAGCTCGCCTGTCAGCGTTGGACCACAGCCGACACGCGATTTAAACGCCGCTCAAAGAATAAAAATACCGCTAAAAAGTCATCAGCCCATACACAATGCGGACCCCGGAAGACAGTGATAGTATCGAGAAACACTCGTTTCAACTAACACACCACATTTGGCAACGTTGAGCTATAAACATAAACAGTGATGGCGTCATTGAGGACACCTGGCCATTTCCGTCGCCATTCTCTGCTGCGACGCTGCCAGTACACAAACAGTTCCTTCCCCTCTCCATATTCATGTGACCCTGCGCCAGGTGTGAGTCGGGTCTCACCGTCCGCGGCGGGGTGGGTCAGGGGTGATAGTGAAGACAGGACCGGTGTCCTTGGCTGGCGTATACCCGGGTCGGGCGGCACACCGGCCGGCCTTGCCACCTCCCACACACGGTCAGAGGCGCCCTCAGCGGTCCACACGCCGCGCCGGAACGGTTTGTGATATAGCTGCCCTTGGCGAGGGGCATCTCCTGGTCGGAGACTGCAGATCCAGCCTCCGATCACCTTTTTCGTCAGGAGCCGCCGCTACTAGACGGCTGGTGATGATGCTAAATACTGCACAGCTGCGATCCTTCGGTCAATTCCAGCCAGCTGCAGACTGAACACTCGTACACAAGTGTCATAGTCCTACTGGGAGCAGCGATTGATGGCCCGTTTCCGCCGCCCCGCCAGTAGCAGCGGCGTCTCACGCACCGACGCTCTCCAGCCGGCTATTCATTTCCATCAGTAGCCAGAAACAAACCTTTTAGAGGGGAAGAGCAGGCAAGCACGGCAGCGCACTCGACCGCCTCCATGCCGCTCACGCGCGAGTCCAAACAATAGAACCGCTCTCAGCTCTCCCTGCACGCCGGAGGACCAGCAACCCTCTCTCTGCTGCCGTGCAATTTATCAGCTCTGTGGCGGCCATGAGAACGCATAGCTGGAGCTGCTCTGTTCCAGCACTAAGCAGCGTCGGGGAGTTTTTGCTCTATGCGCTAGGCAGGGGGCTCCCCTCATGCAGCGGTGTTTTCTATGCCGGGCTGTTAGAAACAGCTCCAGTCATTCTCCCCTCCTGCAGCCGTGCTCTTTATGCCGGGTAACGCAGCAGCAGCTCCATTTGCTCCCCCGCTGCTGCCGTGTTCTCTACTCCAGAGCCGGCAGTGTTCTCCCTGGTGCAGCCATATTATCTACTCCTCTCTCCACACCACCACGCGGGGTCCGACGGCCGACGCTCGCGCACGTGCACCGATGCGTGGCCAATGGACCGCGGTGCGGTGCGCAGCCACGGCCGACCGGTCCGTCACGCCGGCAGCAGATGTAAATCATTGGCCGGCGGACGGCCGATCGGTGCAGGCAGCGGCGGAGCCACCAACGGGTCACTGACCGGCGGCTACAACATCACAACACCCCTCCGCGGCCACCGGGAACGATCAGCATGCGGGGCACGGGGCGGTTGCGAGCCGGGCCGAGGGAGAGCATGGAGCCAATGGAAGTTATGGGTGTAGTACCTTAACCTACGTATACTGTGTAGTATGAAAGCATGAAAATATACAGAGGAAGATAATCAATGATGTTGAGGGTTTTAGCTAAAAGAAAAAGCAAGTAAAGACCTTGCCCTGGTGTTTCGGTAGTGTCTAATGTTTATGTCACGCCCATTGCATGCAGTACAGCTGTGACACGCTACAGTGCATTCGTAACTGCGCAACCAGTTTGTTTATAGGAACCTGAAGACCTCACACGTGTTGAAATAACAACCTACACCTGGTAGCCCTTTTCCTGACTCTCATTACAGGAATATCACTAATGCCGTCAAACCTGGACTCAGCCAGTCTCCCCACCTACATACAAGCGTGCCGGCCTAAGGAAGACTACCTGTTGACCCACATCGCGCTATTCCTCCCCAGCTCTATCACCCGTCCTGAGCTCGGCCATCGGTCCCCAGACACAGATAGCCGCCTGCCACGGCCACCTTCCATCACCAGGGAAAGCCGTGCCGCCGCCGCCCCCGCTCCGTGGAGGCAGGAAACACCCGATCACCGCCGCTGCCGCCCAGGCGGTATCAATTACCGCCGGGCGGGGGCGGGGGCGGCGCGGGTCGCCTGCCGCCGCCCACCGACCGCCCAGTCGAGCCGCTGCTGTGGTGGTCGGCCCAATCATGGGTGCCTCGACAAACCTGTACCGCCCCTGCAGGTGACACTAGTTTAGATGCCGCTCCCAGATCCAGTCTCAGTGCCAGGCTGGCAGTACTTAGCTGCGATGCTCGATTGAACCTGGACTCTGCAAGAGCTCGCCGTATCACGAGGAATGCCTAGGCTCTCACGGGGTCACTGATTTACGAGAATCACAGCGTCGTGGTACTGAATCGTCTGACCTGCATGACCTGGTGAACATAAAATTAATTACAATCCAAACCGCATCGAGTTGAAAATAGAGCAGCAAAACCGCCGTGGCTAAATCAGCTCGCCACTGCTTCACTGCTGCTGCTCGCATTAAAATGCACTGAACGACCAGCTGTCCAGGTCAAATAAAGATAGTTGCCACTTTGCATCCGCCCAGCGCCAAGAAATGCAGACAATGCAGGCTCTCAGACAGGTCGGCCTATTTTTGTACGACACACATGTGACTCTCGCATTCAGGTTGACTTATCCCCTCCCAAAATCCCTCTTATTAGACACAAATCCTCTAGCCCTGCAGTCTAACGTCCTTCCAGGCCCACTGCCTAACGTCCTCCCTTTTTGAAAGTACAGGTCTCGCGGGTTTTAGCGGTAGGTTTTGCACCTAGAAAATTTAGTGTACTTCAGGCTAGATCTTCGTCGTCTTAAGCTTTTCAGTGTTGAAGATGCGATCGACTTGTTGGTTCACAAGCCGGCCATGCTCATGTAAAATGGCTTCATCGTAGATAAGATTGGTTTCTGAGATATAGCCGGAAATGTAAAAGTGCAAAACCTACCGCTTAATCTCGCGAGAGCCGTACCAAAGGTCACTTCGTGGAGGGAACGGACAACCCCACCCAGGGCACGAAAACATCACTGAAAATCTGCGGCACACCGCAATGTGCCATGCCGGTGCCAGTGGTGTGGGCACAGGGACGGTCAAACTCGGGAGTGATACACCTGTCGGCGGGATAAGTGGGACACCATAACGTTTGTGACGTGACATTTGACAGCGGAGAGTGGATCGCCAGCCAATGCAATTCGCGTCACCACGGGTGTCGCTATCCCATCTTATACCAGTTATATGCACGTTGGTGCAGACGCCAGCTAGTCAATGGGAGAGACGAGATCAGCGACAGCGACGGAGGCGTCCTTTGGGCTCTTTGAGGAGCTGACGTACTTCCGACCATCAAGATGCGTTACACCAAATCATGATCAAAATGTCGCAGAGTCTCTTCCTTCCGCCCCTGTTTTCCTTTTATCACATCCACAACAAGCAGCCATATATCCACCTGCTCCTTCAGCCCATTGCTCCGCACCCCGTGCCTCACGCACACCGGCAGGCGGGCAGGGGTAGCTGCGGTCCCCGACCTACCCAACCACCGCACTCTGACACCTGACACCCTACGTGCGACACGGGACGTGCCGCGCACGACCCCCGCCGTGCTGCCGGCCGACACACTCGCTTCTGGGGCACACGCGTGGGGTATGCTTGGGTCGAGCGTGAGAGGGAACAACTGAAGGCATTGGCACATCGAAGATTAGTGGAGGCTGCATAGTTTAGCAGTGGCATATGAGCCTCTATTGACAGAACTCCGTCCATCTTAGTACAGAAAACGACGTTATTTATGCACATGAATCATCAACGTTCAATTTCCCTGAGGGATCATGATTCATGAGTCAATACGTGAGTCATAATTCATGAGCCTTCCATCCGTCAAAGGGATTGTCTGTCCAGTTTATGTCAATTGAGCCCTTACCAGCTTCCCGGGAAGACGACCCATGCCCCCAGCTGGTCATCTCTAGCCGGATGCAGTTCGGAGCAGCTTTGCTCTGCGTCACCGGACGTACAACACGCCCCGCGCCACGGCCCACATGGCGCAGACGGAGCCCAGCGGTCTAACCAGTCAGTGAGGGACACCCAGTCAGCGGTCATACACTGGCGGCGCATCACACGCACCTCTAGAGCGCGACCGACACGCAGCGCGGCGAGACAGGGTGCGTTAGAGCGCGGACACGTCCATCAGTGCGGTCATCCCGCGTACAGTCGCACCGCTCTCCGGGCCCCGCTGCGGCCCATCGGCGCTCAGCGAGCCGCGGCGGCACTCACTCGCACTGCCGCTCCCCGACGGCAGAGTTCAGAGCCAGACACCGCCGCCTGGTCCAGTCGAGGGAAGGAGAAAAGGTGGCCGGTGGTGGGTCAGAGCGCCCCGGCGGCGGCAGCGATGACGGCGTGGGGACGTGACGGCATCCGACCGGCGCGGGCGCCGGCTGCCCTGCATATGTGGAGCTTCTCGAGCGCTCTCTCTTCGCATCTCCGTGCGTCCGACTGGGTCAAAATGTAACCGGCCCACCTTCCGGCGATAGTCTTCTTTTGAAGACATCGGCAATCGGAGCAACAAGAACATGTCGGTGGATAAGCACTAACTATAGTTCCAAGCTCATGTCTGCATATCACGCGCCCCCGTTCTCTGTCTTCTCTCTTTTTCTCGCCTCTCTGCCGCGCGCTCTGCTCCATGCAGGGCTGACGGCTTAGAGGCAGGCCGCGCCGGCCTGTCGTGCGCGCTGACCGCTCGGCGGCCGGCCCGGCCAGTCATTCAGCCCACCTCCTCACGGCGCAGCGCTGCCGCGTGGGCAGGGCGGCGGCGGCCCGCGCGGCAGCCCGTACATGGAGCCGACCGGAGCCAAACACCAGCCCGTCGGACCGGTTCCGCGGCCCGCGCGCCGCCTCGTGCGAGGCCCGCCCGCCCGACCGGACACCGGCGCCCGGGCCGCCCGCTGCTCGGGCAGAGAGTAGCCGCCGACTGCCGGAGAATGAAGTCAAACCCCGGACATCAACCGGCGAGGTGACTAGTCAGGTTGGTTGAGCTGCGAATACGGGAAGTAACTATCTTCCCCCGCCGGTGGCATTCGACACGATGGATGAGTCGCGACACCCGCCGGACAGCGCGACGATGGCGACACCGGTCCGACCGGCCGGTGGGCAGTCCCCAGTAAACAGCGCAGTCACCTCCGGTGCACGTCGGACAGCCTAATCGAGATGGCTGGTGTGATGGCAAACCCAGTGGCGCTCCGGCCACTACCCGCCACCGCAGTCAACGGATCGGCACAGTGTGGCCAGAATAGTCATACTCGTGAGTTGTAGAAAAAGATCCGACGTAAAAAGTTGTCTGCTATAAAAAGTGAAGAACAGCCGACTGCAGCTTCCAGCCATTCAATGAACAGCGCTGAGCGTTCAACATTGCTATAAAAACGGCACCTAGCCTGCACTCATTGACTGGATCAACAAAAGCGTGCCAAACAAGAAACAAGCCATAAAATCCAATGCCAGATTTCCGTGTACTTCCATTGAATAAACAATAAGCAAACCAGACTCTGCAGACTGTGCCAGACTGCGCCTATGTACATTCAGGAGCCATGATATGAATCAGCATAGGAGCCAGGACGGGCCAAAAGTCAGGGCCGAGTCAGGAGTCGGGACTGGACCAGCTGGAATCCAGGCGAGTCAGGAGTCGGGTCCGGGTCAAGAGCCGGGACGGGCCAGAGGTCAGGACAGGTAAGAAGTAGCGATCTGAGCTCCCTGATCTGGAAATCGGCCAAGGCAGAACCAGAACAGAGCTAGGAGTCAAACAGTGGCCGGTACAGAAACAGGACGACACGCCAGCCTACGGCCAACGCCCATCTGACTCGAGGCCGCCGTCTGAATTGGCAGCGCCGACGCCCGGTCGATGGCAGTCCTGGCGGCGCCTCGAACTGCCACCAGCCCTGTCGTAAGAGAGCTGATCGATGGAGACCAGGCGGCGACAGGGAGAGCTTCGCCGGCCACCGGAATAACCCTCCCCGATGGAGGGGAAACTGAGCCAGGGAGGCCACTGAGTAATCGCTCGATAAGCTTGGTGGCACAAGTGTGCTACGCGATCAGCACATGGCACGAGTGATGTGCAGCAATCGCTTCCTTACTGCTTTACTTTTTCTGAGCAGGGCTCCAGGGCAAAAACTGCCGGACTGATTGGCTTCTTACTTTAGCCAGCTGACCTGACCACCCCCAAATTAACTCGTCGTGTCCGATGCCAAGTGATTTCCAACAGCGAAGCCCGTCATTCATTACACGTGTATCGAGGCTCGATTTCGCTCGACTTAGCGACGGGGCTGCAGCCGGGCCGCCGGCGGCACCGGCCAAGTCAGCTGACCGGGCCGATCTGGCACGGGGGAGCCCGGCCGGCTGACAGGACGCCGGCGGCGCTGGCAGGGGGCACAGCCCCGTCGGTAGGGCCAGGACGGGGGGCGCCGCTGGCAGGGGGCTCTGAGCTACCGGCGGCGTGACGCTCCCAGTCAGCGCCGCCGACGGGCAGGTTAACCCGTCACTCATCTGCCGTCAGATCGGCGCCCCGTTGGCTCACTGGGTCAGGGTGATCGGATCATCGAGTAGACACAACGGCGGGCTGTGGCGGACGAAGGGCGGTGCGGGGACACCTCCGGCCGGCCGACCGACCCTCGTCCGTCCGCCTGTTGTCGTTGGACGGTCATCAAGAATCTGGCCGCGGCCGACCGGCCAGCGGTGTGCCAGAAGTCCTGTCGACCGCCGGCGCCTGCCGCCGCTCTCGACATCGCCGCCTGCCTACAGAGCACACAGGCCGACCAGGGCCGGTGGCCGTCCGCCGACACTGGGGCCGGAGTTCGACATCCACGGGCCCCTGACCCGATATAGCCGCCGGGCAGCACCTGACCGCGCGATGACAGTGTGGCTCTGATGTCATTCGGTGATAAAATAGCTGCCAATGACTTTCACAGCCAGTCGGCAGGAACGGCCGAGCGCAGGCGTGCTGAAGTGTCAGCTGTTTCAGCGGTAGGTGACGAAAATACGCCAGGGATCAGACGGCTTCGAGTAAACTTGGAAATTTTTCTCCCAATATAAATGGTAGCGAAATTCGAGGAACAAATGAAAATAATTATTAAAACGACACTTCGTGACTAAGTATCAAGCTGAAGTCTCAGCCCAACAGCAAACATCTGTCCGCTCAAGACAGACGGTGGTCAGCATTCGAGCTCACTCCAACAAACACCTATCTCAATATTGCATATCCCCTGGGATGACCATACCCGACGGCATCAGTAGTCAGCTCTCGCACAGCGCAGCACAGCGCTGATCCCGTAACGGTCAGCCGGAGGGTAGAGGCGACGTCCAGTGGAGGTCGATCTCGTGCAAATGAGCCCCGACTGGCGCCCGCCATGGGTCAGTTGTACCCGCTGCACGGAGGTCATTTGCATAGAGAAAACAGCCGCATTCCGGCCACTACGACACCCTCGCTTACTGGGGAGTCGCAGACCGGTTCTGGCCGGCCGCGGAGACCACGCTGTGGATGTATGGTACGCCGCCAGAGTATCTCGTCGGTCTCGTCAGCTCAAGAACAAGTGAAGTCCAATCTCTTAGGGTCAAATCAATACCTAACCAGAAAAACTTGCACGACTTTTCATATGGATATCTCAAACAGCATACACCATCTAGCAAACATCCTGCGATTGAGACCTTGTCCCTAAGGCCACGACGGTAGCCTAGACTCGTGAGCAGAATACAAAGTTCGGCCGGGTAAACGTATATGACGAGCAAACACACCAGCACAAAATGACACCAGTGTCCTCGAGCCAGCCAAGTAAGGGCATATGTCGGCACAAAGGCGAGCGTGCCTGCGCCTCAGGATTGTCAGTCAGTTCACGCACATGGAAAGTGCCTCAAGGCGAGCCGGTCGAGAGCAGGTGCTCCGTGTCGCTGACGCGGGGTCCGGGTTCCGGATCCTCCGGACTCCAGAGGTCGGTATGAACTGCTGACCTAGAATAAGTCCCAACCAGGCTGGGGATCGATTAAAACATCCAACCAGAAGGCAGCGCTTATTTCTTTGGATAGCATGTATCCAGATTCCAGAATCAGCACTCAGCCACCTGATCAAAGAGGAAATTTGACAAGCAAAATGACAAATTGCTTTTCTTTTTTTTTAGCTGTGAAGAAAATTTCTCATGTCTAATGCATTTCTGTCTTTAAAATACTGACCAGATAATATTGTGCTATGTCAAGAAATTGAAGGAGCATTCATGTTATTTTCATTCATTATTCAAGCTGAAAATTTTCAGCCTGAAACCATGACATAGGTAATAATTTCAGCAAGGCATTCATAGCATACAACATTTGAAAGAAAAAATGATAAACTTTATGGATTGGAATTTATCTTTTACATCTCAAGTTAATTTACATAATTTCTTTTTTTGGATTAGAGACAGGTAACTGCACAAAGGCTTCTTAAAAAGTCGGAGTATAAAAAATTGAGCCAAGAAATTGAACTGCATATCTCGGGACTAGCACTGCATACATAACTAAGATCAATTAGCACTGCCAAAAGGATAAAATGACAAAATCACTGAGCAACCAAGTGCCTAACCTGTTCCTTGATTCTCCTGGAGGTGACAGCAGTGTATGATTTCACTTTCTCTATGAAACCCATGGTTTCGCATAACACCCACACTCAAGAGAAGGGGCAGCCACAGCACCGTCGGCCTGGACTGGCAGCCTATTTTTGGGTCAGCTTATCTTGGCATCATGCACAGCTCAGAGCTAGCACCATCTGTTGAATCACATGTGCAGCTTCACCTTGGCTCCTGACCTCTGGGCACACGTAATTCCACCACCACAAGATTGCATTGCCATGCTTCGGATCACCACCATGAAATTAAAAAAGCAAGGCCTACTAGGGATTGAGAGCCCTGACAAGTGTAAAACATACATTTCATTGTATAATTGAGTGAAAAATTCGTTTTTTTATTAATTTTACCCATAAATACCTGCTAATACTGTCAGGGGTACCACGTCGACGTTGAAACCACATTTCACAACGGACAGTTCGTTCTAAATACTGATGTAAGGCAATAATTACGAAAATAACTTAGAATTAAGCAAATCTAAATGAGTACTCACCCTCTCTTTCGCCCTTCCAGCATGTTTTCGAACTGATCTTGCAATAAATTCCGGTTTTATCTCAGACATCTTCAGCGGGGAAGGCGGCGGCGATTGCGACGCCTTATTCCCATTGGGCCCCGACTGCGGCTGCGAGCGAGTTGTTGACATTACGGTACGGAATTCTCTATCGACGACCAACAGGTGGAAACCGAGCGTGGGAACCGTCCACCTCACGCCGCTCCCCGAGCCCGGCTCACAGAATCATGCAGTCCACGGGCCACGCGCGAGCCCCGGCAGCCACACCGCGCACACCAGCAGTTATTCGAGACTGGCCACGGACCCGTCCGCCGGCCCGCGAGCGACCGCCGCGAAAACGTCAAGAGCCCCCGGGGCCCGCGAGGTGCCGTGCCAGCTTGTCCTCATTCTCGCCCGGTCCGCCCGCGGACAGATGGGTGCAAAAATAGACACATCTGACCCGTTCGTCTTCAACCGCGACAACATTATGGTGTCTCGTGGTCACCAATAATGAAAATGAACATTGGGCAACCAAAATTTTATATCGATTTAGTAAAAAGCGCCGGAATACTATGCGAGAGTTGCAAGGCTGCAACGCGCAGAGTGAGTAAAATTTGCACCTCGCTTCGATCGCACACGCTTAGGCTCAATACCTCGCAAATACTTAGCTATAAATTAATTTGATTTTCCGCCAAATAAAAGATAAGCAGCGATCACGGAGTAAGCACGGATCTTTTGCTATAGGAGTCCGTATTTGAGAGGAATGACAGGGCAACTGCCGAAAATTGTTGACCGGCACGAGCGATTTTGACCAGGGGAGGGTCCTTCGAGGTCACGAACAAACACATGCCTACTCTTGGGGAAGCCATAACCCTTGAACCCCCGGCTCCCACCTCCCACTTGGATCCACCAGTGCGAGCAGCGGAGACGGACGTCTTCGAGCAAAACCAAAGCACGAGCGCACATTATTTCCCTCAAAATTGATACAGCCGTCACAGCAAGGAGACTCACTCACACCCGTTCTATCCCAATACACTGCATCGATCCACTAGCTGTGACGCTGACTCACCAATCCCATTACTCGACAGGAAACACATGTGCAAACCAAGTGACACGGGCAGCCATCAGGGCTACCTAACAACCACTTCTAACTAGCCCGGTAAATAGCATCACCGAATGCAGCTGGTATTTAATAAAATGTATTTAACACCAACAAGAGCACGATCCCACACGATCCCCACCCACGCACGCACGCAGATTGCAGGCAGTTGCACTTTTCGTGACAAAAGAAACCACAGTCGGACACGTGCCCTGGTCCAGCGAGGACCCGGGATCCGGACACCCACCACCGGCCTACTGCACCTCCCGCCCGGGACCCGGGACCGGGATCCAGCCACGTGCCTGCTCCCCAATCGCGCAGAACCCAACAGCAAACGGCGCACTTTCGGCCGACGCACCCGGAACGTTTACCACAAAATAAGGCATCACTCAGTGCCGGGGGGCACGCAGCGCGCGCGCGCGCCGGACCCCGCGTGGAATTGGC
Organism: Amphibalanus amphitrite; assembly: GCF_019059575.1. NCBI lineage: Eukaryota > Metazoa > Arthropoda > Thecostraca > Balanomorpha > Balanidae > Amphibalanus > Amphibalanus amphitrite. The sequence continues at coordinate 911,309 of NW_024881617.1, forward strand.
GCGCCGTGCGCCCGTTGTGACTCCCGATCACCCCCGTCCGTCAGCGGGGCCGAATCAGTCGCCGCCACCGCCGTCTACCGTCCGTCACTGTCCCTCACAACCGTGCGCCCGTGCCTTCCTGCAGTGGCCGCTTGGGTGAGACCCCGTATCGGGCCACACACTGATCACGGCGGCCTCCTGGTCCCTGCAGCGCCGGGGAACAGCGTCTGTCGCCGACCGACGCAGGCCAGAGGTGCCGAGCCGTCAGCTCTCAGGAGGCAGACCAAGGAGGCCCGGGTATCATCACTGGACAGGGGGCCAAGTGGCGCCAGCCTGATACCCCACAGGGAACCCGATCCGAGCCGACCGTGCATGGCACAACGCCGGCGCAGTCTGGCGACCATATGCAAATAGTGTTGTGGTAGATGGTTTACGTTCAGCACAGTGCTTAGTGATCACACAAATAAACAAAACTAGAGACTGCCAGCGAGCCACAGTCTCACCCTGATATAGCGTCGTCCACCTAAGCTACACTCGATACACAGCGGCATCACATGTTACGTAATTTGATACAGAGACTGACCAGGACAGCTGAACCGAACGAATGACATTCCTCTTTTATCGTCTTGAAAGTTTCTACCGGCAGGACTCGGACGGCGCTCACCGCAGGAGCGTCACCTATGACTGTGGCGCCACCTATCATGGCGACTGCAGCGCCACCTATGCCCTGGCGGCTGGCTTCCGGCCCTTGACGACCACGGGCTGGTCCTTCAGCGACCCGCGGCGCCTCTTTGCCGTCTGAGGGGGAGGAACATGGGTCAGCACAAGGAAAGCAAAAAGAAAAACGTTGATTAACAACCGAGCAATATGAACATCAAGTAAACGCCATCTCTAAAACGACACGGAAGCATCATTGTTACTGATTCCCATATTTGCTTGGTCGAGAACAAACAACGTGCGGCATACCAAGCACAGTGCGCACCAGGCTGGACTCGGGTCACAAACTTTGTGTATGCACCAAAGTTCAACCACGGTATGACACCCAGTGTGCAGGCGATCGTGCATATGTAGACATATTACCAGTCTGACACACCCGCGCGGCCTGACGTGGCATTGAACCGTCACACGCCATACCCAGCAGGATGACGAGGGACAAGCATAGCAGCGAAATAATCACACAGGTAGACTGGAAACCCGAAACACTGCCAACAACTACCCAGCATGCTCCATTCTCAGATACAAGGCCACGCGCCGGGAGCGCGTGCAGAGAAAAGGCGCCAAAACATACTCAGTGGCTCACCGAATCCTGGCAATATGCAGGGAAAACAGACGCATTAGCAAAATCGGCCACCAACGTTTGAAGAGGTGAATGAGTCGTAGTAGAATATACCGCGTATTTTGAGAAAGCACAAGGGTAACAATAAAAAGAAACGTTTGATCGAGTGGTTGTCTTACCTTCTTGGAGAGCGTCACCTTGCCGCGCTTGATGCGCCTCTCCCTCTTTGGTATACTCGGACGGTTAAACTCGTCAGGCTTCTTCACCCTGTGCAGAGAGAACCACTCTGTCAGTCGCATAGCTCCACAACCACCGACCACGCCCGATCAACGACAATCCACGGCCTATATCGGCAGCCTGTTGTCCTGTCACTGTGACCAGCGGCCCAAAACAGCAGCAACTGAGCGGATCACATGCAGCTGAAAAAATCAGTGTGACCCACCCACCTGTATATCCGCACCAGCCAGTGCAGCTCGGTGGTGTATTATATGGTGTTATCCTGTCGTGCCCACCTGTATATCCGCACCAGCCAGAGCAGCTCGGTGGTGTATTATATGGTGTTATCCTGTCGTGCCCACCTGTATATCCGCACCAGCCAGAGCAGCTCGGTGGTGTATTATATGGTGTTATCCTGTCGTGCCCACCTGTATATCCGCACCAGCCAGAGCAGCTCGGTGGTGTATTATATGGTGTTATCCTGTCGTGCCCACCTGTATATCCGCACCAGCCAGTGCTCGGTGGTGTATTATAAGGTACAATACTGTCGTACCCACCTGTATATCCGCACCAGCCAGTGCTCGGTGGTGTATTATAAGGTACAATACTGTCGTACCCACCTGTATATCCGCACCAGCCAGTGCTCGGTGGTGTATTATAAGGTACAATACTGTCGTACCCACCTGTATATCCGCACCAGCCAGTGCTCGGTGGTGTATTATAAGGTACAATACTGTCGTACCCACCTGTATATCCGCACCAGCCAGTGCTCGGTGGTGTAGGCCTCCTCCAGGTAGGTGAGCGCGATGTTCTTGTTGCCGATCTCGGCGTTCCTGGTGCGATCGTAGCCGGCCGGCACGCGGTAGTCGGTCTGTGGATAGAGCCGGGCTGGTCAGTCGAAGGACGGACGCACGGTAGTCCGTGACAAAAAGGCGGCAGCAGATATCGATAGGCACTGATAGCTTGCCTAAAGAAATTATAGTGGCACGTAACTAACGTTTACCGATATTACCACTCTTTACCGATATTTACAGTAATCTTACATATTTTGTAGCAGGGCAGAACAAAGTATACCCGCCGGTAGTAAACTATACCATGATATAGAAAGTCGATATTAGGGACATAAAATGGGATATTCATTGATTCTTTCAAGGGCGTCTGCTGCATGGCTGACAGTTTTACGCCCAGAAAACGTTATCAAGAATAGAAAGCAAATAAAAATATGTAAAAAGTGTCCTTCGCCCACCTTCATCTCTCCGAATCTGTAGTAGGACAGTTTGTACATGAGACAGTTGAGCAGCGTCCGCGATCCGCCAGAGTCGACGCGGAACTCGCCGCGCTCGGTGAAGAAGTCGCTCTCCTTGATATCCTGCGGGTGCTCGCCCTCGGCGATACGCACCATCCACAGGAACTTGTTGATGTCGTCACCCGAGTAGCCTGTAATGGGACAAGGTGTGTGGTGAATCAATGGATGAGGGATGAACGATGTACGAATTCAGCATTAGTATAGAAAACTGTCTAACGTGACATGCATGCACTTAATGCCATTCCGCGAAATAGTGCTGAACACAAAGTTGAATGTAACCCAGTACCCACCATAAAATCTTACAAGGTATCTCGTCATGATCATGCACCGATCATGACACATGACATGGCATGATCATCACACACATGACACATGATCATGACACCAGCGATCCCGATTGCAACTCTTCAAAACAGTCCACGATATAAAAAAAACACAATAACAGTAAGGCAAAACTAACTAAATAAATATGTTGTCAATATAACGGAAATACCCAATGGCTTCTTCATATCTATACATGCTTTGCCCGGCGGCTCAACATTAGCCACGGGTGCTCCACCCGTCCTACCCACCGATCACTAGTAACCCCATTCTCCCGTCTCTGACCCACCGATCACTAGTAACCCCATTCTCCCGTCTCTGACCCACCGATCACTCCGCCGAAGATGACCAGCACGTAGTCCACGTCCAGCGCAGTCATAATCTCGTAGGCGGCACTCTCGTTGGACGACATGGCCTTGCCCACCTGTAGAGGGCAGAGACACGTTACAGGACAGACGATGGTGGTCAGTCACAAATATATGCTATCAGATATGGCGCGATTCGTGCATATTCAAGAAGACACAAATTAAGTACCTAACACAAAACATTTTCAGTGCAGATCAAACACGTCTTTCGAAGCCGCCAGCGGTAAACATATGACAATCGGCGATGTTTTGAGAGGGGTATACCTCATAATGCAACGCACTGACACATAACTGAACTTAGTTCCTGACATAATCAACTACAAACACGCAGACAATGATGTGTGCATACGATGTTATCCCGCGCCCTGCTGGGGGGGGGGGGTGTTTGAACACCCCCCCTTGTGGTTTTTCGCGAATATCTCAAAAACGGCGGCGCGGAGCGCCGCCGTTTTTGGTACACCTTATCATACATCAATTCTACACATGTTGTGAAAATTTCAGACCAAGGTCATTCAAGGTCAGGTCACCAGGTCACTTGAAGTGACCTCACCTCATAAAAACTTTCAATGTCTGTCATAGCTACACCGAGTGACCGATCGCTTTGAAACTTTCAGCGATTGCTAAGGGCAATAGCATGTACAAAATGTATATCTCAGAATTTTGATATCGATGACCTAAGGTCAGGTCAATTTTGCGACCTCGCCATTATAAGTCAATGGGAGAAAATTGAAATGCGCCTCTTTTGGATGCAAGACATTATAAACACTCCCAAACACCGAATTACAAGTGGTTTAGACACACTGAACATGAAAATGGTGTCCGTGACCCTTGTTTATGCCCTGAGGTCATCTTAGGTCACGAATGGTATCTAACAGTTTTTCGCAAATAACTTTTGATAGAGGCATGCTAGAGCGATGAAAACGCCTTAGATGTGTTCAGCTCGACGATACGGATCGTCTGATATGCAACATGACCCTTTCCGGTCAGGTCATGACCTTGACCTGAGGTCAAATTTTCAAGTTGACCTTTCAAGGTCAAGTTATAGTTCATTCGATGCGTCTTGACGAGAGGAACACGATGCCGGTAAAAGTAAGCTCGTACAAGGCTTGGGTCAAAAGTTATTGCAGAAAAACTGTTTTCGAAAAAATCGGCTATTTTTGCAGTTTTTGCCCCCTGCAGGCAAAACTGTTGACGTTAGGTCAAATCTGAGAGAATTGCTCAGAAAGGGCGTTAATAGGGCTATCGAATGCGCTTTTCCGCGGCGCTGTAGCTCTATTGGTTCCCGAGTTATGCGTTGGCTTCTTGGAAATTTTCGACATTCGACCTGGAAATCGGCGAAATTTTGCCTTCAATGACCTCTGGTGACCTGACCTTTGACCTGACCAAAAAATTGACCGAAGTGATTTCGTCATTATTTTTGACGCTCTTTCGAACGCCGCCTTCCGCGTATCGCTACGTGGCCCAGGAGCCGAGTTACAAGGGGGGGGGGGGTGTTCAAACACCCCCCCCCCCCAGCAGGGCGTGGAAATCCAGGACCCCCAGCCGGGCGCGGGTTAACTGATGTGAGTTAGTAAGTGCCATATTGTGCGATCGTTTGACGGCGTTGGCCGCTGGCCATGTGCTCGTCATTCAGCAGTCGTTACTACACTCTACATCCGTTGGAGGGGCGGAACCCACGCGGCTGTAACAGCATCGCCGTCCTCACCAGTGCGATGTGACTGTTGTTCCACGTGTTGTTGTCAACCAGCGTGGTGCGGTTGGCCATGCCCGCTATCTGGTAGCCGTAGTCCCACCAGGACATAACGCGGGCGTCCTCGGGCGTGTTCTGCCACAGCCAGTAGTAGCCCTCGCGGAAATCGTCCAGGATGTTCCGCTCCCTGTAACGGCAGGTCAGGGGTCAGTGAACGGACCGGGAAGTTTGTTTTTCCTTATCTGGAGGGATAAGAGAAGTTAAAGGCCCGAGGTTACGCTATGATCTGAACGGTGCAGGAAGGCAGACAAGTCGACTTTGCGAATGATTTACTGTACCTGTAGTTAAGGCGCAACTAGTCTGTAAGTGGGACATTGCAAAACTAGCCCTGCAAAACTAACCCAAGAAGAGAATGCAAATCAGTCCTAGAACAGTACCTTTAACTAACTTTTGGCAAAACAAAACGGAACATAGAGCTGTATGTAAACTTAAATCTCTCTAAGTTCCTGTAACTACATATATAGGTACGAAAGGTAACGTATTCCTGGATTGCTGATAAGCAATCTATGATGAACCCGATACCGAGCTATTTTCTCTGCGGTAATACATCAATAGTCTTACAACAGCATGCCACCACCCAACCGGCCACCATTCTATCTTCCGGGTACGTCAAACCAACACTCATATAAGTCTAACCCTTCCCTCCCTGGCCCACCTCCCCATCCGCCAGGACACCTACCCGCCGCTGTAGGAGGCCAGCACGATGCTGGGGCTGCTGTAGGCGTTGCTGGTGACCCAGGTGCAGTGCACGGCGAACATCATCAGCATCATGATGACGGCCACCAGGCTGAGGGTCCGCACGTTCATGCCCAGGCCGTCCGACTCGGCTGACTGACGCTCGTGACGCATCTTGCGCAGCTTCCCGGCCTGGTGGAGCGGTGGAGGAGCACGGTCAGGGACCGCTTCATAATCAGGTGAAGGACGGGAAGTTGCGGCATTTAAAATATAATTTCTCACAAAATTAGCTTGTTTGGCTCAACTGGTGGAAACCATCAAAATACTTTCAGTTTGGGCTCTAAGTACCACAGCAATGATCGGCACAGCTGCTAAGCAAATACCTCATTTACTATTTTCAACTACTGCTAATATAATTGACTGGAACTCGATAATATTCACTAGCCAGTCGTGAGGATTGTCACGTCATCCCTAGTCATCCCTAGTCTACCTTATCGTAGAGCTGTTTGTTGCCGTTGGCCGGGTCATCATCATCACTGTCCCCTGATGAGCCGTCCCTCTCCTCTCGCAGGTACAGACTGAAGAACTGGCTGAACGCGATGGCAGAGAGGACGCACACGACCGGCGTCAGCGTCAGCATCAGGCGCACCATGACGCCGGCGAAGTAGACGGCAGAGACGGCGTACAGCACGACTGTGGGCAGACGGGGAGCGGTCAGCGGTCAGAGGGCCATAGGGAGTGCGGGGAAATGGTGACGTGCAACAGTAATTAGAAGCAGCTGCGGCCCTAGCTAAACCAAAGCAGATTCTCAATTCTAATAGCTATAACATCTTCTCTACCGGAGCTTGCCAGCTTGTTGATTTTTTTCTCGTCCCCATACCACAGGGCCCCCTACAGCATAGCAATAGCCTCAAACACTGAAACAACCGCAACTCTCTCCCGCCATTCTAAACCCCTCTCAAACCCCCCCCCCGGCCCCCACACACACCAGACCAGCCAACTCACTGAAGACGCGTTCGTCGTTGATGTTTTTGATGCAGTACCACAGTCCCACCGGGTAGGTGAGCACCAGAATGTGCAGGTCGAAGAAGAAGCTGAACCAGGTGGTCGGCTGGTGCTCCGACACGGAGGCGATGATCGGGATGTGGATCTTGGCGTAGCCTGTGTCCCAGAGCGAGTAGAACCTGGAGGAGAGGCCAAGAGTGCACAATGTTACACATGACGGCGTGTAACAGACGGAACACCAGCTTACGTCAGGGCATATTCGGCGCACGACAATCAAGAAAACATTCAGAAGTGCAGTGTGCACAGCTGCTATCATTTGCAGACCTGGCCGGCACAAACCATCCTGACAGGAAACTTCGGATCCGGGTTGGGAATTAGTCAGGACGGGAAGCGTTTGTCAGGACAATGTGTTCGTCAGTTCAAAAACAGTTTCAGCTCGACTCCCGGACCTATTAACCAGATACCATTAGTCACCCAAATTTCCGTCTCCGGGACGAACCATCTCCCAACCTGACAACCATTTCCAAAACACATCCTCCTCCCAAGTCACGTGTCATATTATACCTCTCCATTCCCAAACACGATGACTGATTACTCAAGTCAGGGAGCCCAAATGACCCCCCCCCCCCCGCACGTACCGGCCGCTCCAGGGCGCGATGACTCCGGCGTACGTCAGGCCTACCACGGCAAGGAACACCAGAGCCGCCGAGCCGGCGGCCGCCACCAGGAAAAAGTGCCGCAGCTGCGCCCTGCTCACGAACGGCTGCAGGTACTTGAGCAGCGCGAACGCGTTGATGAGCGCGAACACACCTGCAAACGTAACGGGAGAAGTGTGAATATGGTGATATCGGTCAGAATGACAGGATGGAGACGAAATGGAATGGTGGGAAAGGAGAGTAAACGGACATCAGTGAAGCTTAATCAATTTGTTTACGTTCTAAGTGAAGGGTACGGAGTTGAAGGCTGCGTCAAATTCAAAGGTGCGAGACGTAGGATTTGGCTGCAGCGAAAAGGTGCAGCGAAACGATGCGTTCGAGTAGGAGGTAGTAGCATCGTTTACATTGCAATTACACCCACGCGCCCTTGTCTTATGTTGGCCATACATGCCCATAACTTCGAACACGAAACGTTTGCCAACAGACAATTCAAACAACATAAATTGTGGCAATATCAACCGAAACAACGAGGCACTTTGTTTAACCTTACCTACCTCCCCAAGGATCCAACCACGTCCTACACCACCATACTTCACCCTGAGCGACCAAAATTAACCACATCCTTTCACACCTATCCCCCAAGCGGGCACAGGTCTCCGCCCATTTTTACTACCCGCGAACGGTGTACAGTCGTCTATCCAGGCGGGCACGCCCCTCCCGCAGCGACACTAGGTAAATGTCAGCAGTGACAGAGGGGCGCTGAGCTGTGTGCTGAGCAAGCCACCCTCGGGGTCCCTTGGGTCGGCTGGCCGGCACCAATACCCCTGAGGAAATCGTACCCTGGGGTTCAGGCGGGGGAATACCCACACGGTGCTGATCAGCGAGCTTACACGGCTGAACGGGCGGCTGGCGACACCCACCGTGCCCTGCGGCCGATTCCATCAAATAATTCGCTAGTCTAGGCGCAATGTTCCTCCCTAAAAAGCATAGTACAGAACTCACCAGCCAGCAATTTATGCTCACTGGTACGAAAATAATTTCACCGGCCGAATTCATGTGTTCGCTGGTGGAACGCTATTACACTTACCGGCCGAAGCCATGTGTTCGCTCGTGGAACGCTATTACACTTACCGGCCGAAGCCATGTGTTCGCTCGTGGAACGCTATTACACTTACCGGCCGAAGTCATGTGCTCGCTCGTGAAACGCTATTACACTTACCGGCCGAAGCCATGTGCTCGCTGGTCCGGATCGGTTGGAAGCCGACAAACGGAATCTGCATGGAGCAGAGCAGACCCAGGATGAAGAAGGTCGTGTAGGCCGTGTAGAGGCGCGTCGAGTACCGACCCATCAGCATCAGCGCGAAGACGTGCAGCGGGATCAGGTTGATGATGAACACGTAGCCGCCCCAGGCTGACACCTGTCAGAGGAGAACGGTCAGTCAGTGTTGGAGCTTTCACAGGAGTGTGCTACATTCGGACCGATCGGAAAACCCCTTATAGTAACGGTACTACCTCTAAGCGCCGGCAAAAGGGGCCACAGTACAAGTGGAGTCTTTCAGAAAAAAGAAACCACGAACGGAAAGATCGGAAGATCTCTCACCCCACGAGCCACACAGGGAACTTCCTCTCAAGAGATTACAGTCAGGGCGATCGAAAGAAGTCCGGTGTGCTACGTTCAAAAGGAGCGTGAAATACATAGCTGGGAAGAGGCTGGCTTTCAGGCGGAGCTAACTGCTAAGAATTGGTTCAAAATACGCCAGCTGCAGGTTCTCCCATTCCAACTTCTCGGTGAACCGGACGGTACCGGGCAGGTGCTGCGCCGGCAGCCATTCATAGCCGGTGAGGGCTGGTGAGAACGACTACAGCTATTTCGGTGAGATCGCATCCGCGGTAGGAAGGGCTATTAAACGTTATCCCACTGCTAATAAGGACGAAACTAGAGGTGAACGCAAAATTATACCGTTGTAGTAGCACCGATGTAGAAAAACATCGAACTCGGAAAAGGAAGTACCGAATCATAAGGAGGTCTGGATAGCTTCCGTGAGATATAACTCGCAGCGATAATTAAACATTCATGCTCGCTACGCAGTACGATAAGCCCAGAGCACAGGCTTCGGTATACTGAGGTCTATGACCAAAGCTAAGTTGCACTAGCTTCCTTTGGTAGAAGTAAAACCGAACGACTAAAATCACTTCACTCGTTCAATGACAGCACAGTCAAGCCCTATCGATCATTCCGACACAATAATTTCAGGTCGCACATATAAAGCATCACCTTTTCCCTCACACAACCGTGCCCTACCAGCTCGATACCTTTTCCCTTCCCGGCATACGCCGATGCAGCCTTTCATTTACCGCAAACCAACCCAGCGCTGTTACGCAAAAACTGTCCGGCGACTCCGGTGACCCGCAAATTTAGTCGTCAATCACACTGAGCAAATAGCGCCGGCCGCCGGACGGAGACGGTATGCAGGCTGATAAGACAGGGCGCTGGTCCTGGGGGCGGGTATCTGTGTGTTGACTGTGTGTCCATTGTGTGTGGGCCCGCCTGTGTCCGGCCCAAATAGCCGCGAGGCGTGGCAAGAAACAGCCGCCCGCCGCGGATGGAAGGCGGCCGCTGTTTGCACTGGGTAACACCAGAGCGCCTCGGGGAACGGCGATGGGTCGGCGCGCATCCATGCAAAGGTGAACACCTAGATATCACAGAGAATATTTTGATGAATTTGGTGCTGCGGCGTCCGCTCCCAAATTTCAATTTTAACAATACCGACATAGTCTTTAAACTATGCTAGATAAAACCATGAAGCTAAGTTGAAGGCTGGCATGCTGCGTTGTGCCACAATGCATTACCTATGCTGCTAATCTTGCATTACTGTCTCATGCTTTTCTCGCCATTCACATTAACTCCCCACTCACGTCTAGGCACAACCTCATCCCCTCCCTGCGTCTCACCATGTAGAAGTAGCTGAGCGCAGTCAGTGAGGCCCAGTACACCGAGCCCGTCTTCACGGAGCGCACCTGGAACACACATCACACCGGTTCGGTGTCAGGTCACGAGGGTATGACACACTTTGATCAGACAATAAAGACCAACATTAGGTTACATTGGTCAGATTCAGAGACACACCGATCGGAAAGGTATGACCCGGTGTCAGGTTCAACGGCACACCCATCGCATAGGTTACACATTACGCAACCCGGTACAACTTGACATCAGGCTCAGATATAAACGTATTGTGTGGGGTAAAAAAAAAAAACGGTACAGCCCAGGGATAAATTACATGGACAGCTGATCAGACCGGGTAAAAGGGAAACCCCCGATCAGACAGGGTACAGTGAAGCGGACTCATAATTCGGACAGGGCTCAACTGATATATGAACATCGTGACATGAACAAGGACCGTTTGATGTCAGAGTCTCTAATTCATGAGTGATGAGACTGGAGTAGATCGGCGGGACAGGAGTGACGTGACAGTACCACGACATAAAAAAACGTAAGAGAGCGGCAAGCAGCTCCTGCATAAATTCACATCCATGCAAACCGATATATCGTAATTATCGGCGATAAGCACAACCTTTATAGCTCATAAACAACTGCGCAGGTAAGACAAGCGGAAAGTGTTATTCATGTGTACGATGTTTAACAACCGTTCCAAGTGCGTCCGATGGGCCATCTACATTCGAACTGTATCATTTTGTACTCCATAAACACAAAACGAGACAGCATGCGCATTGCGCAGAGGTGGGACTTTGCCATACTACGGACACTGAGGCGTTCAAGGGGCCGGGGCAGTCGACCATGATAAGACACTTCCATATTTACATCAGCACGGGTACTCGGGTAAACCCCGCGCCCGGACAATGGTAAGGTACCCCTGAATTGATGAGGCTACCGTCAGCCCTACTGCAACTACAGTGCTAACCGACTCATCGATTTGCGCGATATGGAGGGGCAGGGAGACTGATCAATAACACACATACAGCGAAAGCCACGACAAAGGCGGCGCAAGTGCAACAGAGTGCTCAATTCAAACGGCAATCGGACAGAGCGCTTCGTCGACCCCTTTACATTCAGGACTTGACTTTTGGCCATGAATGTTATCGCGACATCACGGGTTAGTGTAAAATATTGACTACGAAACAGCCCGGAGTCACCAATCCAAAAAAGTAATCACCGCAACAGTCCACCACAGGCCTCGACTACCGTTATATTATATACTTCTACATGGCCCCAAGAGGCCTGTGACTCAGGGTAGGCAATAGGCATAAGGTGACAATCAAAACATGCCGTGGTAACATGACGTGGTTTCACAGCCCCCCCCCCCCTCCCCCCGCACACACATTTGTTCGCTGTCGGGGTGCGGACCACGTCAGTTGCAGCTCGATACGAGGATCCGGCTACGCGGTGGAAAACAGACCTAACATGGATACAAAGACAGGAACGGGACAGGGATATGTAACGGTTGACAGAAAAAGACAGTAACGGACAACCGAAAAACAATCACGGATAACGGAGAAAAACGGGACACGGACCAGGGACAGGGGACAGGGAAGCGGGAACACCAACAGCCAGGCGTTAGCCATTTGGGACCACAGGTGTTTGACAGGCGGTAAATGGCGAGTGACAGCAGGTGCGAGACAGGACGTGAATGGAGATAATCGGTAGACACTGACGATAGAAACCGAGCCAGCGAAAAGAGAGACGGGAAGAAGCGGAAAAAGGAGAGGGGGAGGACGGAGCCGCGTAAGGACAAATGGGGAGATGATATGACATCCGCCACAGAATCAGTGTGACGAAAAGTCCAAGCTTTGCACTAGTGCAGACAACATAGGGGCTTACACAACCTGAACGCAAAGCCCAACACTGGCAAGGCAACACAGGCAACACAGGCACGTCTTGGACTAGATACCATCGCCACTGCCACTCACAAAGACGAAGGTCCCGCCCCGACCCCGCACGTCCCGGTACAACTGTTACCATGACACCATCGGCATGGCACTCGCCAGGAAGAATCCCACAAATTCGATCCCGTACCGGCACAACCACCGACATCCATCGCCGTCACTCACCCAGAGAACGACAATAAACATGAGGAAGAACCTGCAGCAGGACATCCACAATCACCATACCTACCTCACCGAGGTGAACATGATCACTCACCCAGAGGAAGTAGGTGAACATGAGCGCGAAGATGGCGATGCCCTCGTTGTCATAGCTGCCGGCCACCGATCGACTGATGTATCCGGGCACGATGGCGATGAAGCAGGCAGCGAACAGACCGGCGCCGGTCGACCACAGCTCGCGCGTCAGCAGAAACGTGGCGATCGCCGTCAGACCGCTGGAATGGGGGAGAGAAATCAGCAGGAACGTGGCGATCGCCGTCAGACCGCTGGAATGGGGGAAATAAGTCAGTTAGGAGCGTGGCGATCGCCGTCAGACCGCTGGAATGGGGGAAATAAATCAGTTAGGAGCGTGGCGATCGCCGTCAGCCCGCTGGAAGGGGGGAGAGAAATCAGTTAGGGGCGTGGCGATCGCCGTCAGACCGCTGGAATGGGGGAAGAAATCAGTTAGGGGCGTGGCGATCGCCGTCAGACCGCTGGAATGGGGGAGAGAAATCAGTTAGGGGCGTGGCGATCGCCGTCAGCCCGCTGGAATGGGGGAGAGAAATCAGCAGGAACGTGGCGATCGCCGTCAGACCGCTGGAATGGGGGAGAGAAATCAGCAGGAACGTGGCGATCGCCGTCAGACCGCTGGAATGGGGGAGAGAAATCAGCAGGAACGTGGCGATCGCCGTCAGACCGCTGGAATGGGGGAAAGAAATCAGTTAGGAGCGTGGCGATCGCCGTCAGACCGCTGGGGTCAGGGGAGGTCAGTCAGAGGAAACATGGGTGGGTGTGGTGGGGTCACTCAGGTGGAACGTAGGTAACGATCACGTCGATCAGTGTCAGACGCTATGTTGGGGAAACTCAATCGGAGGAATGTGACGATTGCAGCTGTCAGATTGCAATTGGTGATGGAAATAATTTTTCATTGTTTTTTATAAAGAAAGGGAACTGTCTTTTCCTAACTTTGAGCCCATTTAGTCAAATTATGGCAGACAAAGGCAGACACACACAAAACAACACTTTATAGCTTGATGTACCAGAGTCATACAGATCCAGCAATGCCATACCTGATTACAGGCAAGCAGCACTCAGTTACCCTCCATACAAACACCACCGCCACTCCACACTGGACTGCTCACCTGAAGATGGGCGCCAGGAAGACGCAGATGTCCCTGATGTGGACAGGGATGTTGAGCAGGTCAAGTACATGGTGGATCAGACCTGAGGTCAGCATCAGCCCGGGGTAGACAGTGCCGCCCACAATCCGGCCCAGCGGGTACCAGGCGCGCTCGTCGAACCAGTTGAGGAAGTTGTAGAATCCATGCTTCACCATGTATGCTGTGGAGCGGTAGTTGAACCTGTGGGAGGCACACACTCACTGTATGTTTCAACCAGGGTATATAGAACAACGGGTACACCAACGACACGGAAAGCGCCCATTTTACCTGGATGAGTTACATGGTAGGTGATATATTTTTTGAATATGGAAAAATAGAGTATTCCATTCTGGCGAATAAAGACAAATTCATAAAGCAGTTATTTTTAAAATATATGTACCAGAAATAACATACTAACCATAGTTTAAAACTTAGTCTAAAGTTAGTTGAAAAGCGTATAGTTGATACTAAGATGGAAGGAATAAATGGAAGGCAGAAATGGCGCAGCTGTTTCATTCTTAAAATGTGTTCGCAAGCAGGATTTACGTGATGCTAGCGACATCTATGAATGTAATCGGGGATGCTGATTGGCTTATCGAGTCCGTGAGCAGTATCACTAATTTACGCTAGTACAGGGTTAAGGCAATGTGCGCATGCGCAGGAACTTGTGCTCTCATGGAGGGGCTTTTGGTACCTCGGGCAGCGCCCAATGCTTTTTGGACCTGTTATAGCCTCCGCATCGAAAAACGCTAGAGAGAAAGGTTGTAGAGTAAGCTTGAGGCTACCTTTCCCCACAATAATATTGGCACTTTATCTTTTAGCTTACGTGTGGGACTCGCTTGAAAAGGTCGATTTAACATGGAAACCCTATGGGGTAGTAGTTTTTGAGCGCCCATTTGGCCTAATTCTACCAACTGTTACTGGCTACCCCTGGTTTCAACTGCTCTGTGCCAGGGAAGCTGCCATTCACTCTAAAAATGGGCATGCAAGACAAAAAAAAAAACATTGATAAAACTTCAAAATTTCAAAATCAAGCAAATACTTTTGAAAAGTTGTGTTTAGGAAGTGACAGAGGAAGGCAATGAAAAGTTCCCATGAAATATAACTTTAAATAAAAGTTTATTTTCCCAAAAAGGCAAGTCATTATGCCCTTGAACTAATAAAATATTTTGATACAACCTTTCTGATCAACATGCTAAATACAACTGATGCTCTGCTTTTGTATAAGATTATGGAAAACAACACATTTTCAAGCAACTGCCAGCTGATTATGTCCATGTAGGTACTATCAAGAAGATGAAAATGGTAGAAGTAAAGCAGGCATCAACTGTTTTTTTTTTTGCAACCAAGGAGAGGCACTGTAGGTAGTTAAGTGGGTTTTTGGTGGTAGTTTTTAGGCTGTAGGTTGTAGGCTCTAGGTTGTAAGTAGGCAAAAAAAACAAGTGTAACACCTGCTTTATGGCTACCAAGAAAACATAGCTAATATAATCCTATAAATAGTTAATCAAGCATCCAAATTACTTTGATCAAGTAAAAAATTGAATGATAATAAATGAACAGAAGATTCAAACAAATTACACATCACCTAAATCAAAAATAATTTAAATGATGATCTTTGTCCAGCAGCTAAGATCCCTACAAATTTGTTAGTTTCCATAGATATTTACCCGACATATCTATTGCTGTTAGGTAGTGGCTCAATTTACGGAACTAGGTTTCATCCATAACTGAATATTTCAATGTGAATTTAAGAAATTCATTTAACTGGCCCTAAAAACAAGAAAAACTGAATAGAAATATATGAGACAAAGCCAAGTTTCAACGAAAATCACTGTAATTGTAAACGAACCCAGCGCGCCACAAATGAACCCTCACCATGGATCAAACTCGTGGATGATACTCTCAAAGCGAATAACCGCAAACAGCCGGCTTGAAAAACCAGCCACGCATGCTAACGCTAATATTGCAAAAGTTAGAAGCGTTGATACCCCAGAAGGGGTATTTAACGCTGTTTTTACGGAGGCACCGGCTTTCTTCGCCATGTTGGATTGTTTACGGTGCCGAAGAGATCTGTATCGATTTCGAGGCTTTGAACATTGGAAACAAACATTATAATGAAAAAAATGTTAAGTTGCTTTGAAAACATTACGGACGATGTTTTCATATTTTTGAAATATAAAGTGAATATTCAATCCACAGTAACATCAAATTTGCCTTTATTTTGTTTTATATCGATATCAAATATTGAGCTTCCTAGTCAGCTGGCCAGCTTGACGGCAAAGTCCACGTAGCTTCCTTATTTTGCTGCAAAACGTTAGCGATAAGGACATATGTGGTAAAAAATGAGCTTTGTTGTATTTTGTCAAAGAGCACGCATGCTTTGAAGTTTCAGGTAACCTCGCCCCACTTATGTGGTACCCCGATCCTCGACCCTCGGTTAGGAGGTCAATGTCAAGGTAGAGATCACGGGTCATGAGGTCAGGGTCTCCCGCGAGCCCCGGGTCTCCCGCGAGCCCCGGGCGCGAGCCCCGGGTCAGGGTCTCCCGCGAGCCCCTAAAGGACCGCCGCGGCGGTCCTTTAGGGGCTTTAGGCGAGGACGGAGGAGCACATAGAGACCACTTAAAAAACGATCTGACGAAAGAAAAGTTAAGGGCATTTATGTCATTTGTGGTACCCCGACTTTGGACTTTTCACGAAGGGGTCAAGGACCAAGGTCAAGTTAGATTTCACAGGTCAGGGTCATCCCCGATGGTCCAATAGGCCGTGGCGAGGAGCACGTAGAGACCACTCAAAAAAGGATGAGGCGAAAATTAGGGGCACTCACGCGGTTCCCCGACATTTGTCGCTAAATTTCGAAATCAAGATAACGTCTTAAGTCGGAATTGAAACTTGAAAATGCTTCTCGCTCTGAGGAACAGGGGTGTAATTTTATATCTCTTTGTTGAGGCAGATGCACCCACAATCCTGAATTATGCCCCAACAATGATGAAAATGCACCCACAAGTCTTTTACAGGCGTCCTTTCGAGAGCACGGCGCCCTTCGCATGCTCTAACGCCTAACGGCGTCCTGACCGACGACCGTCTCGCGTTCCTGGATACCTAATATAGCTTTTTTTAATCACTCGGCGACTTCTGCAGGCCGAATGGCGCCCTTTTGACAGGACCGCGCCATTCTCATGGTCTAACGGCGCCCTCCTGACCGTCTCGCGCCCAAAGGTCTCTCATCTCTGTCCACCGTGCGGTGCATCCCTCGACTGTTCGACGCCCTTCTGGTCTTTCAGCGCCCATGGACCACATAGCGTTTTCAATCACTCGGCGCCCTTTTAGGAGAATGGCGCCAGTTTTCATCGTCTCACGGCACCCTCGTAACCGTCTGGCGCCCCTACGTCCCCACCAACTTAGCATTACTGACTGCGCGGCGCCCTTCTGGCTTCTCAGCGCCCTTGGACCATAACACGTTTTCAATCACTCGGCGCCCTTCTAGGAGAATGGCGCCCTTTTCATGGTCTCACGACGCCCTCGTAACCGTTTGGCGCCCTTACATTGGTGACCCTCCTACTGGATGTCGCCCCTCTACATTTTTATTTTTGTTTTGACGCCCTTCCGGTCATTTTACACTTTGAACCGTATTTGCTTAGTCAGACAGTGTCACTTGAAGCGCCCTTCGGCTAGCAATGCTATCAAATTCGGTGTTAATTTATTCTCATACCTACATAAAGAATATTCATTACCTACGCCCCAAAACGGCCTGGCGCCCCTACAGCTGGGCACCCATTCCCACAATCATTTTAGGAAAATTTCACCCCTGGTGAAGCACATTTCGGTATCCTAAACTTTGTGAAAGCCATATGGTAAAGTGATCTACGAATATCGATCTGAGGCCAGTTTAACCAACAGAAAAATAACCGCCTACCGGAATGTTTTGCCTAAAGACCGTTTCACATGCGGAACGTAAGCGCGATGGGCACGTAAATAGATAGGGCATACCGTTCACGCTGGCCGTATACGGCCAGCGTGAACGGCCGTATATGCCGTATACGGCCAGCGTGAATACCGTTTCACATATATGTGAAACGGTCTTTAGGCAAAAAATTCCGCAGTCGGCTATTTTTCTGTTGACAAAACTGGACCCTGAACGTGAAAGTAAATGTGCATTCTAGATCAGCGATATTCGGGAGGAATATGAGCCTGAATGTCGAAAACTGTCATCGATATTACGAACAAAACTCACTGACCTTGGTAAGTGCAAGTCCTTTTATCCACCCTAATAACTACTATCATCAAACCATCATTTACCTACCCCCAAACCTCCGATTTTCTGTCCTTATCTGACCTGACTTATCTTAATACGACCTCTTATTTGGCAGGACTGATAGGGCATGAATCGAAGGCTCTACATGCACGTACCAGTTTCCAAAATATAAACGCTAGTGCAGTGCAACTACCTACAATATAACATATGTACCTAGTCCTGCGCCTAGCAGATTGAGCTATTCATTGCCTACATGGACCCAGGACCAGAGTACAGTTTATTTCCATGGCCTTGCAAAGTGCAAGTCCTTTTATCCCTCGCCCGTATTGGTGTTTTTTCCAGCCGCGAACGTATAAGGGGGGGGGTCCGTTGGACCCCCCCCTTGCCGTTTCGCCCCTGATCGAGCTAGAGCTTCGCGGAAAAAACGAGCGTGCTGCCCGTGACGAGAGGAAGCCGATGATACCTAATTTTAAGGTCCTAGGTCATTGGTTGACCTTGCAGGTCAGGTCAATGACCCAAAAGTCGGGAAAATCGGGACCTGTTAGAACGTCGTAAAGTGTGGCTGCTATGGGGTTTTTCGGGGCGCTGATCACGAATATCATGTTAGTTTTGATCACAGATGATGTCTTTATGCATTTAGTCCAGGTCGGGTCCGGTCAGGTCAGGTCAACCAGTAGGGGTCCTGCCGGGTATTCCTAGTAGGTGTCAACCGCCTCTGACAGCTTCGTAACATGTTACGAAGGTACAAAAACTACTTCGTAAACGTTCATATGGTTGCTAAATTCGAATTCAGCTCCAAAAACTGGCCTAGAAACATGTAAAACTCGAAAAAGTGAACCGAGGTCACCAAAGGTCAATGACCTGACCTGATCTTCAGGTGACCTTGACACCCACCCTAATGCATGGGGGCAACATCATATCACATGTTTGAACGCTTGAAACCACGAAAAGACTGCAAACGCGCGGCTAATGCGAGCCGACATACGCCGAATCGCGATTCCGGCCAAACATGGTCTCGAGAAATATGTCACAGGTCAAAGGTCATTGGGGTCAGGGTCATGAAATTTTCAGGGTAGGTGTAAAATTGATTAACGCGAGGGTACTGAAAGTTTCGTCGCGATCGGCCGCTTTTTACGCGAGTTATTCGCGAAAAACCATGGGGGGGGGGGTCCGTTCGACCCCCCCCCCCCCTATACGGGCGAGGGTTATCTGGTCCACCTGCAGGTTAGCTGTTAATGCCTGGTCGGCTGCCCAGGGCCTGACGTGGCCGGTGCTCAGTGGTCGCACCCGGTGACAGGTCACCTTAGCGCAGCTTGCAGGGGACGAGGCTGGCGCAGCTCTCCGCAGCTCTTATCGCCCCGGGCAGGGCTGTCGCGAGTCACCACACCTCCTCTTCCATATGTAGCGCGCTATAAGGCGACCTGAAACGGTCCCCGGGGACCGGACCGGGGCGGTATCGGCTCCGGATGGCCGACATCTTGGGCCACCCGGTCACCGGCAAAAGGATAAAACGGGGCGCGACGGATCGGAGCGGTCACTGGGCTCCAGGAGGATGAAGAGGACGGCGACAGCGCTGGTCAGCTGGGGTGTCAGAGTACTCGAAAGCTCTGCAGGATTCCAGTTAACCCCTGGTAGACTCTGCTGGTCTGGAATAGAGTCAAAGATAATCTTCGCAGCTGGTCAGGGTGGAAGGCGGTCGTCTTATTGAATCTAGCTCAGCACCCGGGACTCGGACAGACGTGGTATCGCAGTGACCGTCTCACGATGACCGGAACCAGGCAGCTGTACGCGTCGTTTGACCCGGCCAGGTATCACCGGGAGTACTACTCGGAGGTGGACCCCGAGGTGCAGTTCTTCCTCCAGCAGCTGCACCAGACATTCGCTGAAGGTGGGTTCGTTTACTAAGAGTGACACATTTAAATATCCCTAACGATTGACTCCGGTGGCTGATTTAAGTCTGTTAAATCACTAGTTTAAATGATTATATAATAAGCTCTACTTACCAGACACAGAAAAATAAATGAAATGTATTTCTCACTCACACTTTATGTCTCCAACTGGGATGACTGACTGGTTAGGCTGTGCCGCAGTACACTGACTGGCTAGGCTCTGCCGCTATATACGCTAGTTTGACTGCCTGCTTAGACCTATCGTTTTCTGCGGCACATGTGCCGCAGAAAACGATAGTTGAACTGTGCCGCAATACACGCTAGTTTTGACTGCCTCGTTAAACTGTGCCGCAGAAAACGATGGTTAGGCTGTGCCGCAGTACACACAAGTTTGACTGACTGGTTAGACTGCGCCGCAGTACACGCTAGTTTGACTGACTGGTTAGACTGTGCCGCAGTACAAGCTAGTTTGACTGACTGGTTAGACTGTGCCGCAGTACAAGCTAGTTTGACTGACTGGTTAGACTGTGCCGCAGTACACACAAGTTTGACTGACTGGTTAGACTGCGCCGCAGTACACGCTAGTTTGCCTGACTGGTTAGGCTGTGCTGCAGTACACACAAGTTTGACTGACTGGTTAGACTGCGCCGCATTACACGATAGTTCGACTGCATGTACAGTGTACAATTACACATTAGTTTAACTGACTGGTTAGACTGTGCCGCAGAAGACGCTAGTTTGACTGACTGGTTAGACTGTGCCGCAGTACACGCAAGCTTTACTGACTGGTTAGACCGTGCCGCAGTACACGCTAGTTTGACTGACTGGTTAGACTGTGCCGCAGTACACGATAGTTCGACTGGTTAGACTTTGCCACAGTTTCTATTTTGCACCTTGGTCCTTGAATATGTATGAAAAAAATTGTATGTACTTACATACTTGCCTTCGGGTTGACAGTTGACAGAGAGTTGGGGTTCTAAAAAAAAAACCTACCGCTACCACCTAAAATTTATTCTAATCTGAACAGCCATCTTCAAGCTTTTGAAGGACAGAACAAAACAAACATTCGGTATAACTGAGCAGTAAAAGAGAAGCATATCTTATGAGACGTATACAACACATTCGGGTGGACGCGTCTCGTATTATTTCTGTTTCTGAAAAGGGTGTTGAAAACGTCTCTCATGACGAAATGCGTCCACCCGAATACGTTGTATCTCATATTATTCGGCATAATTGCACTCAAAACCCAATAAATCCATTTACACATATAGCCTAAGTTAACAGTTTCTGCTTGCATCACAGATGCATTTAGTCCTATTTGAGCCATGCTGGTGCCTCTTACGGCAGTGAGACGACTCCCTGTCCTGCGCAGGGCTGACCGACTGCCCGGGTCGGGAAGTTCTGGACATTGGCTGTGGTCCGACCATCACCGCCGTACTATCTGCGTCCCGGTGGGCCGACACCATCACAATGGCCGACCTCGTGCCTGCCAACCGGTGAGAAATACTATCCCGGACTTGAGTGTTGTGTTAATGTACATGCCATGTGCGACATATGCATATGATGTGCTAAATGCAGTAATGTACAAAGTATAGGTAAGGTACAGCACTGAGAGTATGTCAGCTGATACGAGTTCAACTTTAATGAAGTTGGCTAATTTATACGAATATAGCGAGCTACTCAACTTATTCGTGTTCTTGGATCCGGTGGAAACCACCGTTTGGCTGTTTCTGTTTCTCAGAGAGGCGGTTATGGAGTGGCTGAAGGAGGGGGAAGATCAGCTGGACTGGAGCCCCCACCTGAAGTACGTGGCTGCCCTGGAGGGAGGTGGGGTGACTCCGTCCCAGCTTGCCGACCGGGTCCGACGTAAGGTCAGCCGAGTCCTTCCAGCAGATGTTCTGCAAGAAGAGCCGCTGGGAGCCGCCGTCCCGAACAGGCACGTGGTAATGCAGAGCGTCTGAACTAGACTGTTCCAGTTGATCGAATGCAAATCAACCTGAAAGACCTGCAATCCATGCCTCGGTTAACCATGGTGGTAACTGGAAGTAACTGGTAAGCTCCAATAGTGATCCATGACTCCATGCTTTTGCATAGGTAGCATTGCTGTTCGCCGTTGACGAAACCGAGGCAGAGACAGGCGGCACATGAAATAACTGATTATCTAGCTACATCTCTCTGTTCCAGGTTTGATGTGGTGCTAAGTAGCCTGTGTTTGGAGTTTGCCGCCACCGACTTGGCGCACTATCAGCAGGCCCTGAGAAACGTGACGACGCTTTTAAAGCCCGGAGGCTACCTCATTATGCAGGTAATCAGGTTAATATCTTATTGTAATGAGCTTGTCTGCAGTCAAAAATTGGTTTAAGAAGCATATTAGGTCGGAAAATACTCTATAAACTTCATAAGGATATCAACATTTACAGGGAACCAGCTTGGCATAACGTCGACGGTCGAGCCAGGTGCGTTAGGACCTGTAAGAATACGAGAAAAAACTCGAGATGCCCACGACTCTTGCATGACTAAAATGCGACATCCGTGTTTCTCGTTTCTTGTCAACAAAGCGTACAATGATGAGGAAGAGAGAGAGAGAGAGAGAGAGAGAGAGAGAGAGAGAGAGAGAGAGAGAGAGAGAGAGAGAGAGGAGAGAGAGAGAGAGAGAGAGAGAGAGAGAGAGAGAGAGAGAGAGAGAGAGAGAGAGAGAGAGAGAGAGAGAGAGAGAGAGAGAGAGAGAGAGAGAGAGAGAGAGAGAGAGAGAGAGAGAGAGAGAATAGAGAGGAATGCCAATACGAGTGTCTCGTACTACCTACCATCGAACATTAAAAATGCTTCCGTTATGAAGTGTTCGCTGAATACGTCCAATACCAAACATTTTCACTGTCCCTCAGAGCCTCGGTTATAAATTCTAGAACATTAAGATTATTATTTTCAGCTAGCCCGAGTGACACTTTATAATTGGCCGGCAGGGCGCGCTAGGAAACTCATTCTACCTGGTAGAGGAGGCGCGGTTTCCGTCCGTGTCGCTCACTCACTCGATGATCAGCGAGTCGCTCTGTTCTACCGGCCTCTCCGAAGAACGGTGGCACCAGATCCCACGTCAGTGTCCTCTGGACAAGATGGCGGACCACACTGGCTGCTTCTTTGTGGTAGCCCGGAAGAAGAAATAAATGGATGGCAGTGGCACGGCTGTCCTCTGTTTGAGGAGGAGTGGTGAGTGCGGGTGGGGGAGGGAGGCAGCCGTTCTCCCGCTGTCATCGGGACCTGAAGATGTGTTATGACACTTAATTCAGTATCTTCTCTGATAATCGATACATGCATCTATTGCCTACAATCAGATGCATTTGTCAGCCTTTTGTGGTAGGTATCTGTTTCCTCTTTTTGCTGATAGCCTGATGTTATGCCTCATCCATGTTTCAATTGTTTCAGGTATGTCCCATTATGTTTCAGGACTAGCCTTTAGCTAATGACAATGGACTGTAAAGGATCTGGAAGAGTGTGGTCATACGCTCCCTCCCATGCACTGGTCTCCCTGTTCGCCGGCGGCAAATCTTTTCTGAGCGTTGATCGTGCAGTCGTAAACGTAAAAATAGACCCAAACCCTACTCTAGACTTAGGATACCGCAACTATCCCGCAAAGTTATCTAGTAGTTATTGTGCCTAAATATTAAAGCGTTAGCGAATAAAAACAGGACAAGGAAGTCTAGATGAAACAGAACTTTTCTGTCCGGAAGCGACCAGAGCTTCTACCTTCCAAGTTCCCCGCCTGCCACTTCAACGCCTTCCTTGATAAGACATCTAGCGAAAACGTGGCTGCACGGTCCTAGTATCGAGTCGTTTCCAGCTTAGGCACACCTGTCTCCCTTCTCAGTACCGTGGAAATTAGCCACATCTCTAATTAGCACACTTAGCTGCACTCTGGATCACTGGACCATGGATATTAGTGGCGCAAAATGTCGCCGGCACGGCCACCGCCATGTCAGACGCTTTATTGATCGAGCTTCCAAGTTTTCGGTACAAAACTCTCCGAGTGAGACGAATATTTCGTGGTATCTGATACTGTTCACGGTATAATAAACACATCGACGCTTATATTTACCGTTCGTCGTTAGTCGAATCTTGTCACGGTGACATGTGCAAATGCCCTCATTATTTGTGGCCTACAATAAATAAACGAAAAGAATAATTAGGTGCGTTTCTATGTGGAGCCTCGGCATCAGTCAACATGCGCCGAATGGAGTTGCGATTTATATGGCGCTATGCGGGAATGGAAAGTTGTCCGTTAAGGCGATGACTTTATATGAGATGACGATTAACTATTCCATATAAAACAGAGATCGTTTCCCAACGTAAATGACTTGCTAACTTTGAAGTTGGCAATTACTAAAAGCCATTAATCAAACTTTTGAGTGATATTGATTATTTTCAGATTCAGATGAAAAGAAATCTAACATCGAATGAACAATCAACCATACTATCTAGGGTGATGGCCCAAGCAGTTTTCTTCAAAAAGGATGCCGTTTCAACGATTTGCTCGTTGGTTTTTATTGCAAATTAGGTTCTATTGAAATGCGACATTTTCGATAATTAAAATCGAAAGTCTTTTCCTGGTTATTCTCAGCAGTGAACTGCGTTATATGTAGGAGCCCTAGCTATAAGCACGAAACCAAATTCCAATAGTTGCGTCACTTTATCTCCGAATAGTCCAATCACTATGACACTGTATCCCCGAACGAGCTGCAGAGCTCTGTTCTCTGCGCACGATTGACGTGCTGGCACGCAGACATGACGTCCAATGCGGGCATCGTCAGCAGCTGACATAAATCGGTGTCCCAGGGGCGCGGTGGTGCGTCCGCCCGTACGCCGTCGGCGGCCCTGTCGGTGTCGGCTGCAGAATGGCCCGCCCAGACCCGTCCGGCCAGGTACGTATCCGCTGTGGCGCATTGTGCGCACGGTGGGACACAATTACTCGCTGCTCAGTGGAGGTGACAGCGTGGGCCACCGGCGCTGCGCATTGGTGAAAGTACTGTGACGAGAAAGGCCCTGTCTTTCCTCAGGGAGTTCCCAGTTGTTCCTGAGGGATTTAATAATTTCGGAAAAATTTTTATCAACAGCCTGAAGCTGAATTTGACACTGAAGCTGACACTTTGGCTGAATAGCGTGTCTTATGTGCATGACCAGAGCAATCGAATGGAGCGAATTTGCACAGATTCAACACATTATTTTAGCCTAAGCTTGAAGGCTCCAAAGCTTTTATGAATGACTTACATTTTCATCTCAGTTTAAAGCTCCAACAGGATCTGCATGTCCCAGTCTGCTGAAATAATGAACCATCTAAATTAGACATTTACATAACGTCATATTTGAATAAAGTATCATCTGATCTTTTAGTTCATGGCTATGTGTTTAATGTTTATGTTAAACGTTGTTTTGCCAACAAACTGTTTAATGGCTGTCAACAGGTTACGGTAGGTACTGGCCTGTTTTCTCTCAGTATGAGGGCGTCAATTCACTAGGCCCGAGGCTTGCCATATAGTCGTTTCGGGGTTCGCCACGTAAATTGAGAACACTGGCAAATTGAGCAACAGCTGGCTTCATTATTTCGTATAGCTAGGTATTTATGCACCAAGCATAAAAAGTAGGACAGTAATATAGCAATACGCTGTAACGCAACCAGTTCTGCAGTACAGGTTAGCATCGTTTACTTCGCACCTTCGAACGCTGGCCATGGAGCTGTGACAGACTTTTCTTCCGGTCCGTGAGCCTCCTGGCCCTGACCGGCGATACCCTGCGGACCGCCGAGCTGTTTAAAGCGACGACGGTCGAGGACCGCCCTGAGACCGCCCTGAGACCACCCGGAGACCGTCCGGAGACCGCTCTGAGACCACCCGAAGACCGTCCGGAGACCGCTCTGAGACCATCCTGAGACCGTCTGGGTCCTCCCGTGCAGACTGACAGATGAGCTGCCGTCGAGCCCCTCACAGCTCACAAATGGGCGTCCGCAGCCCGGGCTTTGAACTGATGGCGCCACCGCGGTGACCCGACGGGCGGCCGCCGACGGCCGGGATCGTAAGTTACACTGACGTCTGACGTCAAGGCTTGCGTCGCTAAGTGCCGTTCGTCAGAGTTGTGGGGTTAGCAACCTGATTTGGGTGGAATGTGACGCAGTTACCCGATAACAATTACCAAAATCAAAGACTGAAAGGAAGGCAGTCATCAACTACAGCACGTATGTACATACAGGAGTAATTATAAGTGCGCATTTCAAACGCATTTTGTGCTAAGGATTCGTCTCAAATCTGCTGGTAATGCGCATTTACATTCACCATGTAACCGCGGTCAGTGAAACCACATTACCTAATAAGCAACAGGCGATTGATATAACGCACTATGCCGTTTGGAATGATGTACACAGCCTGTATGTTGCACAGCCTAGCTCACAGCCAGTCTCCCACAGCAGCAGTTTTGTCTCTTAGACCAATGTCCACTGTCCAGTGGTGTGTCTTGAGCCGTGCCTATATTTAACTAAGATAAAAACAGCTTATGTGTTCTGATATTTGTACATACTCATCAAAGTTATTTCGCACGCCGACTGCATGATGCTACCACCAGACGATGCTGTTGGAATTTGAGTTAAAGTATCTAATGATAGTCCCAATGAAAAGAGGAAAGAGGAAGATTTTCACTGCCAAACTGCTGTAATCTTCATGGCGAGCTGATCCAAGATAACATGACTGACCGGAAGCTGTAGACTCGTGGCGCTGACGTATGCCTAATCTGATCAGGGGTACGGCTGCTGACCGGCTACCGAGCACCCGCCCTCTGAGATTATCCGGATTATCGGCCAGGTGGGCCGGTATCGTGCCGGTGATCCTAAAACGCGCGGCGGACGACACGCAAACAGACCCAGAATAAATATATATGCAGCCCGTCTGAAGTCTCTGAAGTGGCTGTCAAGACCTCGCGCTCACCGAAAACGCCCTCTTAGCTTGGCGGGTGGTCCAGCTGGCTAAGCCAATGGGCGCTGGCTACACTGAAAACAAATCTACTCATGAGGGGAGAGTAATTCATATTTGACTCGCCATTCATGAGTATATTTGGATGAGTAACTCATGCGTGGAGCGTTAACACTCAAGAGTAAAAGTTTACTCGTTTTGAAAACTCAATTGCCCAAATGCATGACCTTCTCCCTATGAGTTGCCTGACTCATGACGCACAAAACATTGGTATCAAAACTCCCTGTTGAGTCTCGCAAACTCATGTAAGGCGAGTAAGGAATGTACTCACGACCCGTGAGTTAGTGAAACTGAACGTTTGGGTTTAAGAACTCATGAAAAAGAGGACAGGGATTCTTGCTAACTCATTGTTCGTGAGTAATGAGTTCAAAAACCAGTTTGAAATCATTAACTCTTCAAACGCAGCTTAAGGAAACCAATGATGCGCCGGTAAATATGATCAACCGTGAATTATCCATGAGCTGCTTTACACAAGCCTTACGCGTTAATATTACCGCCATGACGCCATCTTGCATGTTTGTGCCGCGGAAGTGCAGCACGGGACGCGGCGGACGCAGTGAATTGGAGGCTGGAGCGACTGGTGAGTGTTAAATGTTACGTATTTTATTGCCTGTAGGTATGTTTAAGTGCAAAATGCATATTTTCATTGAAAATGTACCTACATGTGCACTCACACAACACTACTGATACCTTGGGTTGTCCTGTGGGTTGGTTGACCCTCCTAGTTATGTATTGTCTATAACATGAAAGCCTTTTTGAGGGGTTCATGATATCCATCAAAATGTGGAATATCATATCAGTCATGCTCAACATGCCCCAACAGTGAAACCTAACCTGTTATTCTACGGGCAGCTTTGCCAGCGTGAAGCCTAACAGAATAATTAAACATCAAGTATTTTCTTTAAGCCTTTGCCTATAGCATCTATTTCTGCCAGCCCCTAATGCTCAAACCCTGGTGCAAACATCTATAGGTTAGGATAGGTGGTATACCTATGTGCAAATGAAGTTCGAGTGGTAGGCATGTGGAAGGTTGTATGTTGTAAGATGTAGGCTAGTAGATTGTAGGTACCTATTTAGGTTGTAAGGTCTAGTTAGTAGGTTATAAGGTAAGGCTAGGTCAGCTTTTCATCATGTTTTCATCTTCCTCGTAGTTCATCTAGTATTTTTGTAATAAACGACTTGTAATTGAATCATTTGGCCGAATCCTTCTAAAAATGAGCACCCTAAGTGCTTCTTCTAAAAGCCCACCCCTGCACCCCCCAAGAGTGAGATCTAGATACCAGGCATGGTCGAATTGATTCTATCATGATGTTCTCATCTCCTCAGCTGGACGGTGCCATGGAGGCCACTTTCTCAGAAAGGCGACACCCCATCGTCAAGAGGAAAATCCCGATGGCCACCATCCGTCGTCGATGAAAACAAAGTATGTACATTGTCATAGATAACATGAATCATTGTACATGGTCTGATGCGTTGTAAATTAGCGATCCTATGCAGTCAGAGTCAGGTGGTTTGGTGCGTGCAACTGCAGACGCGCCTTCACCGGCTCTCAGAGTCAGTTTTCTTTCTGAAGCTCATCTTGAGTTATTTTGCACCCGCCCTCATGTGTATTTTGTTTCCCTTGCCTTTGTTACCGACAGACTAGGGCCAATATCCGAAAATGATTCGATCCACAGGATCCAAGAGCGCAGTTCTTCTATCTGATTATAAATTCATCAATACTTTTTGGAGACCCTGCTGGTCCTTGATCCAACATGTTTCTTTTGTCGATGAATACCGGCGATCTTGAATCTTACATTTTTGCTCTGTGGATTGATTCTGGGGATCTTGTATCCTAGGCATTTAGTCTCTGAGAACACATTTTTCTTGCTAAATTTCAAAATGCTTTGCATTAGCGAGGCGTACAAGGTTGTTTAAGAAGTCTTTGTGCACAACCTGCTTCGCTGGCCCTAAAGTTCAAACTTAACGCTTAATTTTATGTCTACAGACATGACATTTACGTTGGATCCAGGAAATTTGAACTCTGGCATTTCGTTCTCGCGTGGGGTCCGGAATCCTAAAGTGTTATTTATACGTGCGATCCAGGGGATCTTGGATCCTAAAATTATATTATATTTTTCAATGAGATCAAGGAGATCCAGTATTCTGAAATCCTGACATTGCATGGGATCTTGCGGATCTTGGATCTTGATTTTTGGCTGAGGCACAAGTCTGTACTTATACCGACAATGCATGCATAACCCCAGGGTCATGTCCGCCGCACGGTAGGGATTGCGAGGCAGCGAGAGTTACTAATGCTACTGTAAAACAGATGTGCTTGTGTGACATCGCATTTGCATGACCACCGATAACGGAACTGGATTGGCAGTTAATTTTCAGACGCTGCAGTAAGAAGTAGAAGAATTTAAGCCGGCCATGCGAATATCGATGGCGTCTTACTGGTATAGTCGTCCTTCAGCATGCGTCATTAATCCTTTGTTTTCAGGTCTGGAAAGAGCTGAGTCGGATAAAAAATGCCGACTTGCAGGACACCAACGAGTTGGAACTCTCCCGGGAAGCCATGACCCCGATTGTGGCCAATGGCGAAGGTGAAAGAGCTGCTGGATGCCTCACAGATGGTAAGTTAACAACATTTTACCCGGGAATGTTGGAACCGTAACCGAATAGGTACCAAAAGCTCATGTATTTATGAACGTCCTGTTAACAGTTTGATATACTCGTATACACTTACACGGAAAGTATTTAAAAAAAGAGCAGAAAAATGTGAAATTTCATTCGTGCTTCTTATAAGAGATCATAGAAGTTCATCGTTATATCCACTGTAGTAAACTACAGTGGATACTCAATACCTATAGGCCTTGAGTATGATTAACACATTTTTATCGTCAATTTCAAAGTAATATATGCGAGCACTATTTACTCTAAACATATTTTAATGTTATGCTCACAAGCATCTTCTAACCCGCACCCCGCGGGAGTTCCTGGATTTCCAGGCCCTGCTGGGGGGGGGGGGGAGGAAACGTTTGAACCCCCTTTTAACTTAGCTCCTGGGCCATGTAGCGATACGGCGAAGGCGGCGTTCGAAAGGACGTCAAAAATAAGGAAGAAATTATTTCGGTCACTTTTTTGGTCAGATCAAAGGTCAGGTCACCAGAGGTCATTGAATGCAAAAGTTCACCGATTTCCAGGTTAAATTTTGATAATTTTCAATTTTTGACAACATTCAAATTTTGATCAGATCAACGCATAGCTCGGAAACTAATAGAGCTACAAAACCACAGAAAAGCGCCTTTGATAGCCCATTAACGCTCTTTCTGATTAATTCTCTCAGATTTGACCTGCGTCAGTGGTTTTGCATGCGGGGAAGGGGTAAAAACTGCCAAAATAGATATATTTTTTCTGAAAGTTTTTCAGCAAAAACTTTTGACTTAAGCCTTTCACGTACTTTCTTTTACCGGAATCGTGTTTCTCTCGGCAAGACGCATTGAATAAACTATTATGTGACCTTGAAAGGTGAACTTAAAAATTTGACCTCAGTTCAAGGTCATGACCTGACCGATAAGGGTCAGGTTGCATATCAGTTGATCCGTTCGTCGAGATGAACACAACGAAGGTGTTTTCATCGTTCTATGCCTCTATCAAAAGTTCTTCGCGAAAAACTGTCGCAGATACCATTCGTGACCTGAGATGTCATCAGGGGCATAAAACGGGGTCACGGGTGCCATTTTCATGGCACCCGTGTGGTTGCACTAATTGCTTATATGCCTGCTTTACCATATTATCAGAGAGTATCATCGATGAAAACACTGAAATAAATTCATAAAATACAGATATTTGCTGTAAAAGAGATTAGGTGCAGATTTGGTCAAATTAGGTGCACTCGCCGGGTAGCCCGTCGCGAAAACGGCTAATATGACTTACGGCCAATATGACTTACGTCCAAAAGAGGCGCCTTTCGATTATCTCCAATTTACTTACCTTTAACTGAGAGATCGCAAAATTCACCTGACCTTAGGCCATCGACATCAAAATGCTAAGATATACATTTTGTACAAACTGTTGCTCTTATCAATCGCTGCAAGTTTCAAAGCAATCGGTCACTAGGGTGTAGCTATGGTAGGCTTTATAACTTTTTAAGTAGCGAGGTCACTTGGCTTGACCTGGCGACCTGACTTTAGGTGACCCGGAGCGCCGCCGTTTTTTTTTTTTAGATATTCGCGAAAATCCACAGAAGGTGTGTTCAAAAACCCTCCCCCTCCCCCAGCAAGACGTGGGTTAAAATTGCGAGAGGCATACTGTACCAAATTAAAGTTTGCAGTTCGTGGCTTTGATTTCTGAAGGTAAATTTTTCCGTCGCAGACGATGCGATCGACCATCTTCTCTGCACCGTGCTAAAGAGCACCAAGTTGTGTTCACATCGGCGCCGCAGCCACGGCCTCATGTGGCGGACGACTTCCACGCCATAGAGGGCGTGCCAGCAGTGCAGTTTAAGGAGCTAAAGGCAAAGGTGAACAAGCTGCTGACGTGGGGAGCCGCGTTCACAGTGTTTGCGCAGTCGTTCAACCGCCCAGCCATCCGTCTGGCCGACTACCTGATGTGTGCCGTGATCCTGAAGACCGATGTGTCGCCGCCCCCAAAGCAGTGGGCGGCGATGACAGGCTGCGTTTAGGAGTGCACGGGGAGGGACATGAGGCAGCACTTTAGGGACTTTCCGTCTCTTTTTGTGTTTGTGTTTCTGCCGGGTAGTTTTGCAAAGAAATGGCGTTAACGCTTTTTCATGCGTGTAGGCCAAGTTCATGTCTGGAAGGGCATGAGCGTCGTGCTGTGTTCATCACCCTTGTTCATATGATCAATGATGTAATAGTCGTGGTTTATCTGCATGCTATGCATTGTTTTAATAAACCTTATGTTTTAATGTTATGACTCTCATCTCATGGGTGAGGCTGACCGCCAGGGGATGAGTCGACAGAGTGGAAAAACCGGCGGCAGAGCGATCTAATAGGTGTGTTCACTTGACCATCATGTTATGAGTTACATTTAACTCGCGTATCAATCGTTGCATGGCATGAGTTACTAGCAATGCTTGAATTCGTCACAAACGGTAAACTCATGTGGTATGAGTGAGGGAACGAGAGTTAACCCGCAACCCATTGGTGATGTGACCGCTACAGGGCTAGTAACATTTACTAGCGCCTCATGTAGTCAAACGTGTGGTGTCTTCATTAACGGTGTAATATGAGTAAGCCTATACTCGCATATCATGAGTAATCAAAATGAGTTACCAAGAGTACATGAGTTTTTCACAATCGGTTAACTCATAATACACGAGTGAAGAGACATGAGTTAACGCACAATTGAGAGGTGGAATGACCGGTGCAGGCCTAGTTACATTACCGGCGCCTCGAGCAGTCAAATAGGTTGTTTAAAATTACCGCCGGTTCATGAGTTTACTCATCACCCATGGGTAATTTTGTTTTCAGTGTACAACACGCAACTTGCATGTAGCTGCAGCGGAAGGAGTCAGTTGCACGGCTTTGCCCTTTTTTCTGACACGTTGAGTGCTGACCGCTGGAGCGCAAAGCTGAGCCAAACTCGACAGTGATAAACGGTTTTCGAAAATATTAAGGTATTTTGTTGACAATACATTGACGCTTAATGATATTAACACACATTTTAGATTGCCTTTCCCTTCTCGTCGCCATATGAAGAATATCGGCCAACAATTTCATCCCGCGATGACACATGACAAACGGAGACTGAGCAACTGGTACTTAGATAGATGTTTCTCTTTCTCTCTCCATCATCTCACCCGTTTTAGCTACCTCTTGTTTCTCCTCCATTCTCCTTGTGTCTCCCTCTCGTCCCTCTGGGTTCTCCTTTCCGTATCGTCGACACCGCCAGGGTCGGACACAGGGTCGGACATTTCCCCGGTGGCTCACTACAGAGCGGAGGATCTGGCCTCTGCTGACTCTCCCCTGACTCCCCGGAGAGGTGATTAGGTTCCTGACACGCATCTACCGCCCTCGCCGCACCCGTGAGGCGTCTGTCGCGTCAGGTGTGACCTGCGGCGGCGGCCGAGGAAGGACACCGCACCAGGCAAAAGGTGAATGCCGTGAATGCGCATTCACGGCATTTGGTAACATTCAGAACTACACAGAAAAATATTAACACCGTTAGCGGTGTAATTGCACAGTACATATCTGAGCACTTGAGGAAAGTTAATTTAGTCCCTTCCCCACTTAAATTACTCGCGCTTCCAAATGAACACCAGGAAGAAGGTAATAGAACACTGTTAGGAGGGTTGGGTGTTTTGCTACATGTAGTAAAACACCCAACCCTCCTAACAGTGTTCTATTACCTTCTTCCTGGTGTTCATTTGGAAGCGCGAGTAATTTAAGCGGGGAAGGGACTAAATTAACTTTCCTCAAGTGCTCAGATATGTACTGTGCAATTACACCGCTAACGGTGTCAATATTTTTCTGTGTGTACAAACAAGTAATCCACCTACTCATGAGTATGAAGTTATAATTTTGAAAACTTGAGCTAGCTATGCCTAATCATCGAATGATTTCTTTTTTACCGTTTCACTTTAGCGGCAATTTTAAAAGGTCATTGACTTAATTATACGTGCTTCATAACTCTATACCCTGTTTTCAGACCATCATCGACACCATTTTCCGGGCAGCACAGGTGCAAACACGAACGTTTGCGTTGTATATAAGGGGGAAGTTTTCCTTCAATAAAAATTAAGAATGTGTTACGAACGGAAACGCATGCTGCTTCTTTTCGTCCATGAACCTTTGCCTGAATAGACATTGCTCCGCTGTGCGTTCTGCTCGATGATGAGCATGATAGCGCTATCGACCATTTTTATCCGTGTTTTTGGTGCTGCTGTTGCGTTGTTGTTGTTATTGTTGTTCTGTACACGTGCCTATACCGTAACACGTGGAGCATTTTCGTGTCGTTCTGGTCTGCACGAGATCTCGCTTCCGTGCGGGGCGGTTATTTTCTTCTCGTCAGTGTTTATCTCGCGTGACGAGCTCGACCAGCGGGCTGCACGGAAGCGTCTATATCGCCCTGGATGCTGGCGAGGTCACCAACGATCCCAGATCGTAGCCGAACGGGGAGCAGGGGTTCCTGCAGGTCATCCAGGGTTCGTTTCTGTCTAGAATGGAACCCACAGGAGACCGAAGTGGCACGAATGGCACACGCGCACCACTTATTGCGACACATATTTTTAGAAACTTTCGTGATAACTAACGATGATAGCTACCTTGTTCGTGCAGCCTGCGTGACTGAGGCTGAGATATATGTAAATCGGCCACTCCTATGGCTACTTTTACTGTTTTTGTAAATGTTTGGAGCTCAGTTTGCCTTCAGTCATATAGCTTCAGTGCAATCCGACACGATTCGACTCGTCTGAACTCATGAATGATTGACATCTACTGTTAACGCCAGACCCCTTGAGACCCTAATTTTTCGCGATTACTTTTAAATGCGTGAAGGAATTTCAACCAAGCTCAGGACATGGCCGTTTCAAGACAGGCCGAAACTTTTACAATTTAGATATTTTATCGCCATTTCAATATTTCAGGCACTTGTCATTGACTCGTAATGTTAAATTTCGAGCAAGATTTTCATCCGGTGTGTAGAGGCTATCACCAGTCAGTCTGTGATACGTTATGACGTCACAGCTAAGCCCCGCCTCTGTGGTCTTGGCCTGCGGCGGTTTCGGGCCGGCGCGCGGTCACTCTCGCTGTGGCGGGGAGCGGGGACGGGCGACGGTCGAGCGGTGCCGAAAGCCGGCGGAGTTGTGCGTAGCGTCTTGGCTGACAGTGCCCAGAGAGCGACATGATGACTAAGGAGTCATAAATGCTCATTGCGCATTGCTTCTACAATGCGCATTGAGCATCCACCACTCAATGCGCATCCACCACTCATGTTCGCTGATATATTTTTTTTATAAGCTGCAAATGACGGGCAGATGGCATATAACTGACATAAGGTTAGGAAATATTCACCTGTATTTAAAGCCTATGGCGTTGCAGATAATGCGATAATGGGATGTCGGATGTCACCAAGTAGCTGCCGATTTGTACATCGCTATGCAACCATCGAACAACGCAATAATAAGTTAATTGCCTGAGCTTCACATCATACGGCTCGCTCGTATTTCAAACAGATACCCTACATCGAAAATCGTATTTGTTAGGAATCGTTAACGTTTGTTCGAAGCACGTGTCGGGCCGCGGCCGGCCGGCCGCGGACCATTTTCAGAAGTGGCGGGCAGACCGTGCGTCGAGTGCTTGCTTACTCGCGCAGCGGTACTGGGGTTCACAATCATTGTTTAAAAGTTTGTCATTTGCCATGAACTTTAAATAATACATTGTAATTAACGGTCATTTGTCAATTATTACGAGTTCTTCAAAATTCTTCTATGAAAGAAAACGATTTCATTTCACTCAAGAATTGTTTTGTCCACCACTACAACCGCCAGCCAGCCGCCATCCACTGGAAGAGATAGGCTCTGCGGCACAAAGTGTCGCTTTAAACTGGACTGGGAACCAATGTGTGATGACACTTCAAGCTAAATTTATGCTCATTATGTACCTATAAGTATTGGGAACAACGCTCTGACTGTACATTTTTAGATTTTTGCCTCTAAATGCAAATATTTACAATCAAGTACTTTGCGAGCGCAGTTTAGAAGCTCCGGTAATGTTAAAGTCCTATCTCCGACAAGTATGTAAATACTGCTCTAGGGAACCAACAGTTCGCATCGTACTAGCTTTAAATTATATCCATATTGTTCCCAGTACTTTCCTGAACACCGTGGTGAGTGTACATTTTTAGTTTTTTGCTTTACAAGCGTAAAATTCGTCTGGTTTTACACCGCTTCATTCGCCTCCATAGCCCCGTAACGGCGCCGCGCGGCCCGGCCGGCCGGCGCCCGCTGTAGTTTCAAGCACTGCCCGATAGATGGCAGGCGCAGAAGTGGTCCGGGCCGTCCCGGTACGACGACTGAGTAGTAGGTTGAGGAGTGATGGTCCTCTTGGTCCTATATACAAGAGTCAACAAGAGCCTAACATTTACTTGACCGTCTGCTGTAGAGTTGCCAAGTTTTGCCAGTGGGCTGCTACCGGCACCGCCCCGCCCTACGAAAATTTTCTGGGATACCGGCATGCTACCACGCCCCAAGCAAAAAAAAACCGCCAAATTACCGGCATACTAAAAACCTGCATTCTTGATTCTGGCTTACCCCTACATGAGATGCCACATTTTGGCAATTTCAGTAACCGCCCCACCCAGCAGCCACCCATTGTCCAACCAAAACTACCAGCAGCATGATTTTGGCTGTTGGCCCCACAAATACCACAATTTTGAAACTCAATTCCAGTCTACAGCTGTTAAAATATCACCTGTACCTAATCAAAGAGGTATTGCCTACAAAAAAGCATTAACACATTCATCAAAAAAGCAAGGACAAAAAGAACTTGCATTAGGCACAGAAATGTGTTTCTGAAGACTGCACAGTGAGCAGCAATCACATTTACCACAACCGTTCTTATTTTCCACATTCTCCTAAAATGTTACTGGTACCAACCAAATAATGAACTATAGATAGTCACAAATCACAATATAAAAAACTACAGATTCGGCCATGTTGAAATACCGGCATGCTACCGGCAACACATGCCAGCTACCACGAAAAAACCTGCGGTAGTGAAAAATTACCGGCATGCCGGTAGTGCGGTAGGGAAACTTTGCAACTCTAGTCTGCTGCAATTGACTCATAGCACGTGAAGCGTCAGCGAAATTCATAGTCCTTCACAGATGGCAGGGGTGTCGTTTGTACAGAGGTCGCTGATGGGCACGGGTCAATGCCGCAGTCGTGGGCGGAGCCTAATGTCATATGACGTAGAAAGCCTCTATCCAGGATGGAAAAACAGTTAACATTACGAGTCAATGACAAGTGCCTGAAATATTGAAATGGCGATAAAATATCTAAATTGTAAAAGTTTCGGCCTGTCTTGAAACGGCCATGTCCTGAGCTTGGTTGAAATTCCTTCACGCATTTAAAAGTAATCGCGAAAAAATAGGGTCTCAAGGGGTCTGGCGTTAACAGTAGATCAACCTTAGAAGCCGCACGTGAAAAGAACTTCGACAAAGAATAAACATGGAACAGGTCTACGCTACATTTATAATCAGATCACCAGGCATTTACACTACTTCTATATCCGTCTTATTCCGCTTTAAATGAGATTAAATGGGGTTTCATGTTGATCTGACGTCATTTCAATGATAATGGCTCAAGCAGCTTTTGAATATTGGCTAACCGGGTCGCTTACACTAACCAAACTACCACCCTTCATGAAAGGCACGGATTAACACCAACGACACGATTAAACACAATATTTCAGCGTAAGCGTGAGCACAAATCTGAA
This sequence comes from Amphibalanus amphitrite, assembly GCF_019059575.1. Lineage (NCBI taxonomy): Eukaryota > Metazoa > Arthropoda > Thecostraca > Balanomorpha > Balanidae > Amphibalanus > Amphibalanus amphitrite. The sequence goes on from NW_024881617.1 coordinate 948,714, forward strand.
GAATGGTCGAGCTACAAGCCTACTACTGACGTCATAAAGCCATTTTATGTGCTCTTTGGTCACGCATCTGGAGCTCAGACTCTACTAAACAGCTTTTGACGCTGAGCCGAGATGATAATTAGCTTTGCTTTAAGGGAAGAAGAGTGACAAATAAATTGAATGCTGGTCTGAAAGGTCTGCAACTGAAAGGTGTCTGACTCAAAGGTCGGTCGACGGTCACCATCAGACATGTGCATGAATCCGAGTGATGAATATATGATCTCTGTGGATCTCGAAGAAAACTGCAAATTAGGATCTTATAATCCCATCGGACCCCACGTGAAAATATATCCTCGATCTATGATCTTATATTAGATCTGACGATAGCCAAGAACATGGATCTATGATTTGAGTGGATACCACGATACAAAACATTTGAAACTGCATGTGTCCAAGGGTTTCTATGCCAATATTTGCTACAAAACTATGAGCTATGACGTGCAATCACATACTACTTCTAAAACAGAACTTTTGTGAGCTGCAGCAAGTAAATCTTTAGAGTCCCTGTGTTGAAAAAATTAAGTGGGGATCTTTGATTTCTCTTGATCTCAAGTACAAAATGAGACTCGGATCTATTATCACAATGTATCCATCGATAAATTCAAGAGCTTGATCTATGATCCCATCAGATCCGAGATCAGAATCCGTGAGATCAGCGCCCAGATCCATTTTCTCGGATCCATGCACGAGTCTGGTCACAAGGTAAAGTTATGTGAGCTTACCCTCGCACTTACAGGGGGCCGGAATTTGGATGGCCCCAGTCGAACAATTCGCTTGAAAAGAAAAAGATGCAGATGTCAACTATTGTTTCGGTACTCTTGATTTAATGAATTTTACATCATCCCTAAACATTTCATGACCCTGACTATCAAATACAGTTATTATTTGATTCATATTTCACCGATTAGCTATTCATGTTCCTACACTTATCCTAAAGTAACTACTAACTTCAAATGTACCCATCATGTTTCAGTGATACCAATATCCAGTCTCAGACGTCTCGTTTCGTTTTTCTTTTGTCTCGTTTGACGTTTCAGAACCCGGGCTGTAGCCGGCCTCATCATTCGACAGTTCCCGATATCAAGATCGAATCTCACAATCGTCCGTCTCACATCGAACGCAGAGCTCCAGTCGATGAGCAAAACAGCTCAGATGACAATGGAATATATTCTCTTCTTTACACATCCACACAGTCGACAGCAATGCTAGGGTTCCATCAAGAGGAGCTGGGAAGAGTCCCGACTACCTTGAGATATTCTCCGTCGTCACTAGCCAGCCTCTGACCGTAACACAATGCACACACACACACACACACATCTCTCTCTCTCCCTCCCTCTCTCTCTCTCTCTCTCTCTCTCTCTCTCTCTCTCTCTCTCTCTCTCTCTCTCTCTCGCCCATAATCGACGGACCCAAACATCAATGGACAGTGCACTAACTTCCACCACACACTGTTGACCTGGGGTCCGGAGCTCGTGTCGACGGGGAAACAGAACGATAGCGTCAGATTCGGTGTTATAGTGGCTGTGGCCTCCTCCTAGGCTCCACTGTGCAAGGTTCATGCGCTGCACTGTTGCCACCATCAGACCACGTCAGTTCATGACATATGATAGGTATGTCATGTTACGCATGGAATGTAATTATATGGTAAGACATGAGACATGACATGTAACGTCTGCCATGACATGGTGTTTTGGGACATTTTATATCTTCTCTAAGAATCTGCAGTCTGCACGTTCGGACGATGACACCGAGAATCAGCCTCTGTCGGTGTCAGTCATCTCTGCCTGTGTCAGTGTCAGACGTGTCAATACAAGTGACCTGTGAGCTGTCGAGCTAGTGGAGCCCACCAGCCTCTGTTGGGGTCAACTGTCCCAGTTGGGCTACGCTGTATGGTGCCAGCCTCTGAATCTGGGTAAACTGTAGGAGTTTCGCACATACTCGTATGCATGATTTCATCGTGAAAAAAGACTGCATAGGGTCTCTTGATGACTTTTTTCTGCTTTACCTGACTGTCAACTTGTTTGAGTCGGAGCGGAACAGAATCTCTGAAAATGTTTTTGCATGCCGCCTGCATGAATCCATCTTTTTTGGTGAGTGGAAGATGTAGTAAGAAGTTGCTGTGTACACTTCTCATCCTACATAGAACTGTCTGAGACGCATATACCTACATCCCGGATGCGTCATTTTGCCTGACGCCCTGTAGGCAGATGCTCCGAAGTTCGTTTCCGGCATATGTTTGTGTTTCAAGCATCAGAGTTAGCATGCTAACGTTACACGACATTCCATGGGAAATTGTTCCAAGCTAATTCAACTTAGACGCGATTAACTACCCCAGTGCCTGCGTGCTGGACTGGAGCCCCGCGCAACAACCGCTTATCAAATGAAAATCAACGTATATTTTACAGCCAACACCTATCAAAGCGTACTGCTGAACGGTTGAGTGAGGCGAGAAATACTTTCTAAAGAAGCTCCAGCCTCGAGCGATCAAACCTCGCCGCAACTTGGTGCCGAAGTTGGCACGTCTTTCGAGCGAAGACGGACATCCTGGTCGGCACAGGGTTGCCCCCGAACAGAGCCAGTTAAACTCTTAATGTTTCATGCCAGCCTCAGATGTTTCATGTGTCACGGTGAAACATCTGCATTATTTATATTTGGTACGAGCTGATCTTCAATCGTCAGAAAAATTGTTTGGATGGTGGGAACCTGATGCATTGCTGAGCCCAATAACCGTACACCTTTTGTCCATGACATGTGACTCATAAAATGGCAAAATGCATTACAACGTGTGCTATTTAAACACAGATAATCAATTAATCATTACTAGGTACATAACGTGCTACACATGCTAAACTGCGAAGAAATTAACAACAAATATATGTCTAGTGTACAGCATTGTTCTCCTATGACTATGGTAACTTTGGGCGCCCTGTTGCGATCATGTCTTAAACTGGACTATATCACATCGAGCAAACGAAGCACCTCATATGACCACGGTAAACATATTTTCCTTTCAATATCAAATAATACAAAGTAGGATAGCATAAATATAACGACTTATATCACATAGGCAAATACAACATATAGAAACAATATGTCATTAAGTAATATCCAGCAGCATATGTGATAAGTTCGCATAGACAAGCCTGGTGAACCATAACCATTTCTAAATACCACTAATGCTTCCTCCAGCCTCTGGATTCAGAACAGTGCGTTTCTGGTAACTATTAAGAGTCATTCAATGTAAGTAATGCGGTCTGAATGAGGCCATTCAATCTCATATTCATATGCAAATAAGAGAACAATGCCATTGGAATACTCTCATCAGCTCATATGTGCAGATATTAAGCCTCGCTACTATATCAGTCCGACACTGAATGGTCGACCTTTCGGTGGCCGACAGCTCCGACAGAACGAGGATTCGCACAGCGCCGCCGACCAAATCGAGAACATTTCAGCAGTGGCGGCCCGACCGAGACGTCACCGGTGTCGACATCCAAAGATGACAAAATCGACGATGAAGCGTTTCTCTCTCTCTCTCTCTCTCTCTCTCTCTCTCTCTCTCTCTCTCTCTCTCTCTCTCTCTCTCTCTCTCTCTCTCTCTCTCTCTCTCTCTCTCTCTCTCTTTCTCTCTCTCTCTCTTTCCCTCTCTCTCTCTCTCTCGCTCTCTCTCCCTCTCGCTCTCTCACATAGCAGGCAATACAGTATCCGGTCATGACTGTTGTAGCAGAAACCGCGGTTCGGTGGCGATTTTCACGGGTAGCTGGGTTTTGGCGGCCAATCTCCCAACCATGTCCGACTTGCGCTTCTGTCGTCCTCCTTTTTATCTTCTCTCCTTAGCCCTCTCAGCGGCTGTCCGTCGTGAAAGTCGCAGCGACTCGATGGGATTCGAACCGGCGTCCTCCTCAGCTCACAGCTGTTCGCGCGGCCGAGGAGCGGTCGCCCGCAATGCCGGCACGCGTTCAGAAGCGCAGCTCGTGTATGACGTCACCAAGTGACGCCACCGTGCGCCATCGCCGGACGCGGGTGCTGCGTTTGCCGAACCTGGAACAGAGGGGGGCGATGTTCATTAGCCGTCCGACACGGAGCAAGGAGAAGCGCTCCGGCGGAGCCGAGGTGAGCGTGTTAGCGTTAGTCGAAATACCCGGCGCTAATTGTAAAGGACAGGCAGGAGAGCAGGCCTCTTGGCGGGGGCGGATGGAAGAGGAGGGTCAGGGGTGATGGCAGTGGGCGGCAGTGGGCGGCGACGAGTCCGATTGCTACTGATCGCCGATTCTAACCACGACATCCAACAGACACCGTGGAGCACGAAACCATGCTCACGGCGCGGAGTCCGGCGAATTGCCTCCCCAAATCGGCGATTCGCCGGACCTGTAGTGTGGCTGCCGGGCTGGGGACTATACACTACGGGCACGGCTAGTGTCGGTGCCCGCAGGCGGTGGGCTAATCAGACACCTATCGGGTCAGTCCACGGGGACGGCCGCCGATTCTGAGCGTCATCCCCAGGTAATTATCAACATCAGGCGAACCGGAACTATATCTGGGTGACCCACTCAGGGTAACGCTGTCACCGCCCACTGGCCCGGAGATGAGGTATCCGGAGGTCAAATCCGGAGGGAAAGAGGGAGGAAAGGTGAGCGGCAGAGCAAAAGGACGACATTTCGCGCGAAAATATTTTCTGATGATATAGACTAAGACTTTTCATCAAAACTGTTAATTTTATCTGCCTAGCATGTGACGTTGGTTAGTTTCATTGTGAAAATATGTGGCACAATGATGGCTGATGGTGCACAGCCCACGCAGTGGCTTGCAATTCATGATATGCCGAGAGGAGTCCACCAGCAGAGCTAGATTTACCAGTAAGCGTACAAATGTCGACTAAGTTATTGGATGGAATCCCTGGCTTTCCATCTGGGCGTTGTCATCATACTTCCACCGCGCGGCGCTGAATTCTGCGGCATTTCAATTACAATGACGTACTGTGGATGGCAGCATGGCTGCCCGTGCGGATAAGGACAAGGGATGCCCTGCACGCGTGGACAGTTACAAACAGAGCCTGTGGCACGAGATGAGGAATTCTGGACCATGCATTATGTACTTTATAGTCCATGAGGTATACTGAAAGATCAATGAAGGTTAATGTTGATCAAATGCACATTAGTTCAGGCAGAGCAGTCCCTTTTTGTCATTGACACCGAGAGTGACTGGATATTCTTATATAAACCTCGAATCTTATGCATCTTTTTGCTTATTTCAATGTTATTCATACCATATTTTCTGTCACTAGCACTTAACATCGTCATCTTATGTCAAGAATATGGCCTATGGTTCCCAGAAAATAGGATTTTGAGCAAATTTCGTTAGGCGGCACGGGCGGACAACGATAGCAGCGCCTCTATCGGTCACTAGGGGAAAGCTGGGCTGTAGGCGACGAAATACCGGCTGAGTTGTCACAAGTTAAATAGGTTTATAGACATCCGTCTTGTGAAAAAGTTGAACTTTTGCCTTCAATATTTCTACAGGCAATTTTAGAAGTGCCCTCACATAGATTACAAAACGGTTTAAATTATTTTATTCACTTCAAGCCTTCCCTATTGTTCTTGATGATGCGGGAACTATTTCTAATTAGTGTTTCTAGCTTAGTAAAAGAACATATTGTGCAAAAGATGAAAAAAGCATAAATGGAAGATTTTAAATGCAATTTTCTGTAACAAATAATGGTAAATTCTCTACACATCAAGGGAAAGGTGCATGCTAACTGATAATTTAAAGTTCTTGGGGCCAGTTGGTTTCTTCTTTTCTTACGTCGCCCCAATGGCCGCGAATACACTTGTGATAACGCCTATCGTTATTGTCAAAAACGACAAAGAGCCAACATCTGTGCCGAGTTAAAATTGTTATAAATCCTTTTTCGTGTTTCTCCCTCTTCCACTCATTTTAAATGGATTATTTAGTTGTTGAAGACACCGAGTGTTGAATCAGTATCACGAGCTTGTTTAGCATAGCACACGTAAGAACAGACCACAAAAAGAAATAATGAATATGCTTTGAGAAATAGAAGGCATTTAAGGCTGTTTAACACAGACGCAGATCTATTTTCCGCACGACTTCCTTTGTGACAGGCCTGGCTGTCGTGTCTGGACCACGGTAATGTGCGCATTATGACATTGCCAGGGTAATTTCACCCCTGCCAAGCCCCTGACTCATAAAGATTATAGCAGCTTGAGAGTCGAGGAAACGGACAGCTCCATCATAGGGCAAAGGGCAACAGCTATAGGGACTTCTATCTATAAAATAAAATCAAGAAGGACTAAGCTATACGTATCACACCATTATGTTTTCACCTAAACATAACATTTTGAAAAAGAGATATCGTTCAGCTGTGGATGCTTTAAGAAAATAATAACACCAAACTTACACTAACCAGAACTTTTGTTGCTTACGGCTTTGTAGCTTTGTGTCAATCGAAAAAAACTTGTTTCAAGACATATATGTGGTCCCAGTAGAAACAAACAAATTGGATTAGTCGATGTGGGGATTGATCCTGTCAGAGTGGGCCTATGGCGGCCATTCGAGCGACATCTGTCAAGAAACAATAGCACAGCTCTAATTCACCCTAAAGCAGTGACCGTGTGCACAATTTACATCTGCCCATGTTTAAATTAGCGTGCAGCGCTCGTATCGGTTTGGTGTCGAATAACTTCTCGGCAGTAAAGGGAGCTAACTTCGTGTCGTGGCACTTTACGCGTCTGTCCTCTACAGATCAGTTGGCTGACCAGGTGACCCAATCGAACTGAGCAGCGACTGGGAGCTGCTGGCCACGTCAGAGATGCTGGTAGACCTTCTTTCAGGCAGCAAATGAAACAAAATTTACTGACCGTCATTCAATGTCGGCCAACATTACCCAGAAATGTGCACAGCCACAGCAAACGCTTTCTTGAGAATTATGAGTACATTCGATTGAAGCAAATGCATCATGCAGGTGCAAACAAATGTGCATCTTTTCATTAACATTCATGATTATCCTGAGTTTGCCACTCAATCGTTAGAAATTGGCTCAAACAAGCAAAATATTGCTTGCCATTATGCTATAAATTGTGCTTATGGGCTCGATATTTGCCACTTTCTATGAAACAGGCTTATTGGTGTCACTTTCGTGTTTAGACGCTCGATAATATTTGCGTGGGGGGATACTTAGCCACTTGAGTGCACCCACCATATGTTTAAATGCTGTAGGTATCGTACCTACACACATTCAGCATAAATGTTTCCATGTGCCAGATATGAGATAACTGCTAAACTTGCTGTTAATAGACACATGAAAAAGATAACCCATGAACGTTTTGTTGATGAGAAGTGCATCCATATTTGAATTAAATTTAAAACACAAAAATCCAGGATGGGCCTTGCCTCAGAATCGTGAAGTCCGCCAAGTGGCTGCCGTTTCATAGTTTGAAAACTTGGTGAGAACAACTCATATGTATATCACAAACGCAATGTATGAAGTTATTCTAGCCAGACACATACCTGGGTCTGCCGACTTTCGTGTAGAAATCCTTGAGCTCGCTGAGGTAGTTGTCGATGTCGCCGGATAGCATCTCGCCGCTGCCGGCCGACCTCAGGTCACGTGGCTCCGAGGCGGTCACGTGATGTCTGGGCAGCACCAGCAGAGCCGTGAGCAGTAGTGCCAGCGCCAGTCGCATGCTGTCCCTCTGTGGAGCGAGGGAGGAGAACTGTGAACACTGAGAAATGCTGGCATGACCGTGAACTATGGAGCTGGAGCACCAGCAGCACCAACTGGGAAGAACCGGCACCACCAACCGAAGAGCACCACCACCACCTTCTCCAATTATGCCAACGATATAGACGATCAAGTTTTATATGGTGTAATTTCCATCCGTCAGCACTATAAGGCTAATGGCCGGCCGCTCCTCAGAGGCGGTAACGAATCGTTGGATACTGTTCCGCAATGCACGGCAGCGCGGCGGCGCAGCATGGACCAGTGCGTTCAGAATAGATGGACGCATGGAACTGGACCGGGCGTTGGGCACAGAAGGACAGACGATAGTGCGCTTAGAGGGGCACAACACAGTCGATACAGAGCTGACTGGGGCCATGGCCATTGGCCAAGGCCAGTGCCAGTACATATGCAAAGAGACGCAAAGTTGGGCCACGGCACAGGCCATGAGGGCGTTCAGAGGAACACTGCTCCTCTCCATTAGAACGAAGACAAAGGGGAAATAAATTGGTAGCACGGAAATAACGGTATGCGGTAATCCATATAGGGAACGCACAGCTGACGTCAACCATTTCAATACAACACCTAAAGATAATTTGTTTGGATAATGGTGGTCAATGAGCAGTCTGCTCACCAAAAATCGTTGTCAGCAAATCTGAGGATTCCTCCAATGTTTCTTCTCCTCACTCGTTTCTCTCACAACTAGCCAAGCAAAGAGAACAGCAGGGTTTAAATAAAAGAGGTTGATTCTCTGACGTCAATGTTCTCCTGATTTATCCACCGCAACAAACGTAGGTGGAGTGAAAGCTGCCAACTGCGTCATGCGTGGAGTTTTACTGGGGAGGGAAAGACCGCACATTTTCTCCGAGGTCGCCAGCCGACGGATTATCATCGAGGGTCGTGTGGTGGACGCTGTCCCACCTGCAATGATCGTGAGGTAGACGCCACGCAGAAGAATATCGACGTAGATGATCTTCCATTTTTCAATGTGATTCATTACGCTTGACAGTGCTCATAGGGAGAGCGCTGTTACGGTGAAGATGGGCTACTCCGATGGATGCTGGGTTGTGCCCTAATGTGTGCGTGTGCAATGTGCATGTGTGTGGGTGTGGGAGAAAGGAGTTCTGAATCAACAGGAGGGGCTGCGCTGATGGATGCTGCCTGCTGGACTTACTATGCCAGTGGGACGGGAATTTACCGCTGAGGGAGTTATCCGCGCCAGTGGGACTGTCTGTCACTGAGGCCTGCAGCTCGTGGGCGATGTCATTGGCAACACGAGCCCCAAGCCCATGCCGCTAATCCGATCAGGAAATTGGCTTCATGAGATTAATTTGCGCCAAGCTGATTATGCACGTAGTTACCAAACTCTCAAACTTGCGCCATCGGAAAATAATTTCCAAACGAAATATGAAATGAATAAATCGAATGCTAGTAAGGCATTAGGTGACTATGGCTATTGAAAAGGGATGAAGACTGAACAGATACAAATGACAGTGATTATTTCACCAGTAACATACCCTACGCCGAGAAAAAATATCGAGCATGGGGTTCAGCGCACACAAAAACAGAGAGAATAAAGTCGCAGTACGCTCTTCGAGAAAAGTGAAAACATATATATATATATATATATATATATATATATATATATATATATATATATATATATATATATATATATATATATATATATATATATATATATATATATATATAATATATATATATATATATAGGCACAATATAGGCACAATTTTACATGAATTTGAAGCAGATGGCAAGAAGATCGTACGAAGTTTAGAGAACTTGGCAAAAAAGCAAACAAACGCCCGTTATGCTGTCATTTTTACACAAACATGCATATATATATATATGTATATATATATATATATATATATATATATATATATATATATATATATATATATATATATATATATATATATATATATATATATATATATATATATATATATATATATATATATGTATGTATGTATATATGTATATATGTTAACAGCATCGAGTTCAATGGCGAAATGATTCGTCAAATTCGGCCCACAGTTCCCTGTATTTCTTTTACAAATTCATTACCTTACGAAAATATTGCAGTGAATGATGTGGGTGGTTTCAGCGCTGAGGACATTGATTATTGAGCGGTAAAATTAATCGGCGTTGTGTGAGCGGCTCTCTAGCAGTGCTCAAGAGTCGAGGGTTCAACGACCAGCTTCATTTGGCATTGATTATGATTACGATCACATATTTCTATATTGTCGATGGCATGTCTCTCAACTTGTCATAGTAATGCTCGTGGCAACTGGACAAGTCCGTGCTTTTAAAAAGAAACCGACATAGTGCAATAGCCAGTAACAGACAAGTGTCAAGGATGGAGAAGCCTAATCCTATTAGTTCGTGACTGGCGACTAGTTATTAAGATTGACGTCATTCTCATCGTCCTTGATGAATTCGGTACGGAGTTTCAAACACAGAAAAACGCCAATTTCATGGAAAGTAGATCGTGAATGTCAATTTACAGCGAAGTCACTTCCCTGATCAAAACTCCGGATCATCCTAAGGTTTCTACTTCCTGCAAGTTTGAATAGCTAGCAATAAGGTGATCGTAGCCTGTCACTGTCCGTTTATATGAAACTCCTAGCAATGAGCCGAACCAAAGTAGCTCGAACAAGAAGTACAAACGCATTTGAACGAGAAAATAAATGTAATAGTCTTTAGAAACCGAATAGTTAGGGCCATTCTAAGACAGAGCGAGAAAGCAAATCCATGTTTGAGGTTTTGCATCTTTTTCTTGGAAGATCGACCGTCCCCAACCATCCATCACGGATGTCTCCGCACCACAGCGAACACGATGAAGCCTGTCACTTTGGCACCCTGACCTTTATATATGCCCATACTACGTGAAAATGGACTGTCAAGTGTTGAACTGCAAGGGGCCATACAGGTCATACTTTCAATGAGACGCGAATCTGATAGACATCGAGTTCAAACCGCGACTACCGCTTGATGAAAAAACGAAAAACGGGCATAAGCTTGGTCAACAATCCGTCTCACCTTACCCGAACGTTGACGACAGCTCAGTAGCTATCGCTAGGTGTTTGGCTGATTGCTCATGGGCACAAACGCTCATCAGGGAAACCAGCAGTTATCTGATATTATTTGGAATCCTGTGGGCTCGCTGACCGCAGTCATCTTTCATAGCACTGATCATGATGAGGCTTTCGTGAAGGCCGTAATGTGTAAACGCCTGACTCATGGACTTCATCACACCATTCGTGCGTCAATTTGGCCTCACGGCTCTGCCTCTCAGTTTCGCGATGGGGCCACAACAGTCGACGTCACACCCTGTTCCTCTGACGCCTATGACGATCTGTGGCCTCTGCGCCGCCAAATCCGGCTGGGGGCGAGTGCGACCACCGCCGCGTTGGCACGCTTTGTTGCAGGTGACCGGGCACGTGTCACCTATCCATCGTGCGGCCCGCTACCTGCGGACGGCGGCCGGACTCCATCTGAGCTGCGGAATGCGGATGTCTCCCACACCCCGCCGAGCGTGCTGGGCCCGTCAAAATTCCGTACAGGGGCTCGGCCAGACCGCAGGAGCTTGTTGAAAGCCGTACAGGATTGGCGAGCACTTTGACAGGACGTGAAACTTGATCCGTGTTTGGTGAAGTAGTAAGTACTCCGATGAAACGATGACGATCTCGAAGAACTTAATGTGGTTCCCAATGTAGTTGGAAACATTTCGTCATCTTAGAACAATGAATTTAAACGATTTCCAAGCTGGCATCCACCGCTGCGGTCAAATTGAAACCACAGCTAATAAAAGTTCGGTCATAACCTTATTCTTGACGATACATCTTCCATGAAAACCATTGAACTGCAGCTCTCCGCAAACTTTTGAAGCGTCACACTACAGAAAGTTTAGTATGGGGCGATTAAAGGATTGATATCTCTCTTGTTCTGTGGGGTTTCCACAGAACTATTTTCCTGGTTTTCAGCGACCGAAGAATCTGTCTCTGTTAGTTCTTTATCTGCGGCTTGCTGGGGGCACTGTCTTCTCATGCCTCTCTAGGAGTGGGTTTGACGTATGAGCACTTCACTTCTCACTTGACTGAGGCGGCGCAGGAAGGACCGACATGAGCTGATCTATTAGATGCAATCACATGTCCTCTCACCGCAAAACTACTCGGGTCAGTCTTGGTGCGGTGACGTTACGCCAATAAAAGTGTCAGCCGTTGAACTATTGTTTTCAGATTAAAACCATAAACTTTAAGAGCTAGAGCAGCGCTAAAAAACTTAAAGGTAGACTGTCACCTTTTTTTCACTTACCGGTTTTCGTAAGAGGTACCCGCCCTCACCACAGATGTCCAGTCCATTTTCCGTTATCCTCACCCTGTAACGCGCAATCGCCTCCCAAAGTTCAATTTGATGCCATCTTTTTCGCCGGTGAAAATGCTCATCACTAGGTTAATATCGAAAGCATGTATGACGCTTTTCATTACATTTTTGCATCGTAGAGATTCATTGTTATTTTTCTTGAATGTTGTGACAAATTTCGTAATACTAATATCAATTTCAACGGCAAAGACGTACATTTAGCAAATTAATGTCGAAGGTTTCCTAGTATACTAGCATGAAGGTGGGCCGATCTCTTAGCATTGTGAAGGATTTCAGGGAAAGAAAAAACTTTGTCGATTTTAATTAAGAGCATTTTACATAATTTTTAAGGAAAAAACTCGTCAAAAGGGTTTTATTTATCTTTTCTTATTCAAACATATTCAATTCAAAGGCGATAAATTGTTAATTAGCAAATTTGTGGTAGAAGACAATGCTTTTTTACTTGAAGGGAAGTGGTAAAGGGAAGGCCTGCGGGCCGATCTCTTCAACACTAGTGAAGGGAACAGACCCTATGACAAAGGTAAGTGGTAAAGGGTTTTTGGTTTGCCACCATGTTCTGCATGGATCATTGTACATTTCAATTGTAACATGCGCGCCGTTTATGGCGACAAAACCCGCTTCCATATCTTATGACCTTGAAGTCTAGTGATGTGTCAACATTGTCGCTAGACATTAACAGATTGATAATTTATGATAATCGATAATTTTTTTACGCGATTCACGTGATGATAGCTTGCCAGGTGAATTCTAAAATTTCGTTTTATCCAGGGAAAAAATCATGGGCCGATCTGAGAAAACTTTTTGAAGGTGGCAGTCTTCCTTTAATCTTCTCGCATTGGGTTTTCAGGTCTCTGCTCCAGCTGAAGTCTGCTCGAGGCTTTGGACTCCAGAGATCATTACATATCAATCAACCTCTAATTTGTACGAAAACTTACCTTTTTCACAAATATCTTTCATAGAACCTATATTTCCAATGTAACAACTTGCAAACAATCTCTTACGAAACTTGCAAGCCAAAAGGCAGTGAATGCAAAGGTTATGACAAGAACGTTTACGAAAAAACAAGGTCTATGTGTCTACATTTGACGTTACCTTTATCTGGCTCACTCCGGCTCGTATCTTTGAAGACACGCTGTGTATGATGCAGACCACAGGCAAACAAAAGCCGAGCGGGGTATTGCTGTATTATCCGGGACATTCGTCCATCAATAGACGACCCGTGACGGCACCAAGGTTGCAATATTGACAACGCCGCTTTCATCTCGCCTGAGCCAGTTTCAAGGGAAAATGTCTGGGCTTTACCATTGTCAGAGCGAAGGCAGCACGGTGGCTGAGAAGAAAAGACAAGTCTAGGAAACCAGCCACCAACAGTGCTCTGCGACCATAACACCAAAGCCCTTCTTGTCATATTTGTACTGTGTGCTCGGTCTCTGCTTGCAGCTTGTGTTTGTGCATTGCGTTTCAGTCTCTGCTTGCCATGTTAGTGCAGTGTGCATTGGTCTCTGCACTTGTGTTAGTGCGGTGTGCATCGGACCCTGCCTTGTCGTGTTAAAGGGACCCTCCCACCTTCAAAAAAGTTAATGAATTGGCACGAAAGTGATGTCGCTCGGTTCAGAAAGAGCGAAAACGAATATCTACCAAATTTCATCGAAAAATATTCACCGGTTTTCAAGATATTAGACTTTTACTTTTGTTTACTTTTTGGGATCTCCGCTGTTCCTAGCGACTTTATTTGAAAGTGCGGCATTTGTTGCGCGCAAAGCAGCATATACCACCGCGTGCTACCAAACGTTTTAGTAAAAGATTTAAAAATCGTTAGATCTCCGCTGACGTCACAAATTCTAAGGGGGCATACCAATGCACTAGCCCCTTAGAATCCGAAAACTGCAAGTTTGAAATTCCATATCTCCGAATTAAAGCATTTGTCGATGTTGTGAGTGCCCAAACCGGTATTTGCAGGCCATGGCCACCAATTTGGCTATCTCAACTCAAAACTAATGTTAAGGTGGGAGTGTCCCTTTAAGTGCAACGTGCATCGAACCCTGCATGCGATGCTAGTGCAGTGTGCACCGGACTCTCATTGTCATGTTAGTACGGTGTGCACCAGGCGCTCGTTTGGCGAGAAACTCCGGCAGACAGGGCCTATGTCAGTCGTTTTTGCTCATTAACAGGCCGTAAGTGGCAATTAGCGGGGTGGCAAACGTTCAGCACAAATCAACATAATGTGCATCACCATCGGCAGTCTGAAGCGACTGCGACATGACAGTCAGATGCGGCAGAACCCGCAAATATGCCCTGGACGCCGTGCAAATAAAACTGCCGTCCACTGTAATAGCGGGTTCGGATACAAGTCTCAGCTTTAGGCGGGCAAAGCGGTGGCGTTATGATTTATCCAAGACTCTATCCAGGTAAATTTAACGACAGGGTAAATGTTGGAGTGCTTTAAACTTAACCCTTATCTTATTTTCTAGCGACATTTTAGTCGTTAGTTTTCTGGCGAGTTAGCACAAAAAGAAGGTCGAGACTTATTCACTAACACACGCTTATCCCTTGTGCAATCCTAGATTTATTTCAGCCGCACATTCGTAGACTTTTCTGACCACGCAGGAGAGCCGTCAATCTGGGATGGGAGGATACCTGATAGGGACACCGCCATTCCGGCGGTGTTACACCTCCGTGCAGCCACCCTTCAGCACATAATTGGGCATTCCCCAGAGCCCGCGGAGCAGAAACGAGCGCACTTCCGCGCTACCGTTCGCTATCTCCTTATCTGATATCCCTCAGTATCGTACCTCGCCATTTGTACGGATCATATTTAGAAGCCGTCACTGGAGTATTCATTACTGTATGTTACTCTTGTCGAAGCAGCTTAATAATAAATGAAAGCTAGGATTTTTGGTTGAATTACGCGACGACGGAGAATAACATACATAAGGACTATTCCAGTTCGTTGACAATTATTCTCGCTACGATATAAAGCTGCATTGTGACATCCGTAGATGTTCTAACGCCTTGTGACATCCCAAAGATCAAAACAATCTGTTCCAAGGGCGGCCCGACTACTGTTCGATGTCATAACATCGCATTTGCTGAACTCCTAGAGGACAAACCCGGCGGAAACGTTTTATTTTGAGCACAGATTGACAGCGTGTCAATGCCTAGCCTCAATTTGCCTTCTGATGGACAGGAAGGACGAAAGTTTGTGTTTTGCTGCGCCACAAGTGTATAATTGGATGTGATCGTGTCGAATACAACGGCAAAACAGCGGTGACGCATCACAGTTTGTGGTCGTGCCTTGTGCTAGCACTGGCAGAACTAGGGCGGCTTCAAGCCGGTCCAGCAAAGATTTCTCATTATGTGACCTTATTTACTATGACATGCTTGCGTTTAGACAATAACCCCGTAATTATATGTAAATTCTACCAGTTGAATATATTACGAGCAATAGCATCGATGTAATTTTATGCTTCTGTATTGATATTAAGCTTTCAGCGGAATAGAACTCAGATACAAAATGCACTTTGCATGATTATTGCTTGAGGAACCTATACTTAGTTTTTCCATATTGTTTTCACTCAAACTACAAATGGCTTGAGAGGATATTTATAAGAAAAATGACTTCGAAATGGATTGCAAAATTGTCAGATAAAAATTATCGACACTACGGAATTACGATCTGGGCCTTCAAAACCAGTAAGCAATCAGTAGAAAATGTTGTCAGGCCCTGCTGTTCCCAGATCTGTTAGACTTTAACTCCCCAGTTTTTACGAGTTTCAAAACATTCATCTATTCAGACAAGTGACAGCGCACGGAATTAACTGATCGAGGTGACAACAACCACTAACACTTGTGGCACGTTCAAGTGTTTAAAGTCGGCACGTTCAAATTTGATTAGTGAGGGGCAAGGGAGTACTAAGAGCATCACTAGCTCTAGTGTTGGCGTTGTATGCTCCTTGGCTAAAGAGCAGAGCCAAACTTCACCAAGTTAGAGTGTTTTCATTGGGATATACATAAGCTCATGCACGGTCGCACTTTGAAAAGCCGTAGACCAATGTATATAATAATTAGATGAAAGGCTACACGTGCATTTTATGGAGCTCTTTAAAACACCATTAGGTTTAAAGATCACAAGCAAAAATCGGATGTCAGCGGTCAGTGTTTTCAGCAAGGCTAACATCATGAATAACATGATCGTTCGATTATGCTGAGAAAAATACGCGAAATTATGAGCATTGAAAGACGACATTTGTGTGGATCTATGCCTGCCAGCTTATCTTTCAATTCACGTTCCATTTGAAAGTCGGGCAAAGTCGATCTGTGGGACGAATGAACGGCACTCTTCCCATATGAGCATTGCATGACTGAGCCATTCAACTCATGATTGGCCCGGAAATAGCCTCGCGGAATCGGTTGTTTTATCACACTGCTCTAACATGGAGTGGTCCGTCACTGGGATGCAAATGAACTCGATCGATATTGTGGTATATCTGTATTTTTATTTCGGTCACTGTAACATAACCTTAGGTCAGTAGGCGGAACTATGGTCATGAGTACCCAAATATAGGAACGTTCCCATTTTTGGGAACGGAGTTCCCAAATATGGGAACGGGCGTTCCCATTTATGAGAACGGAAGGCAATTTTTCGGCCGTTCGCCCACTAAAACTCAAAAGTGCATCACGTCTCAAAAAAGTGCACGCTGATTTAAGTATCTACTAAATCTCCATAAAGTTATCTTTAATCTGACCGTGGAACAAGGAAATTGACCGTGGAATGATATTTTTAATGATTTTTTAAAAATGACAGAATGGTGGAAATATGGGTTATACGACATTTAACATGCAATTTAAAGGAAAATGAAGCATTTTTTACATTTTGAGGTCAAGTATAATAATTTTCGCCTGGTTATGAAGTTTCATTCTAGCGACACCAGATGCTGACATATGCAAGCGAACACGCGGACAGTCCCGAGGTAATATTGTTGACTTTTGGTGTCGGGGCGCACGACCGCGTGGAACGTCAGTGATTTTACCGAACTACTGTTGTAAACTCAGTTTCAGTGGTTTAAAATCATTCAGCTGTATCTTATCAGCCCGGAAAGACATATTTTATTTGGATGCTAGCTGTTTAGCGTTATTTTATAAGCAGCGTCATGAGCGTGGTTTTTGTCTTCGGCGTTTCTAAGCATGATCGTTTGGGGGGAATTTCTCTGATATAGGTCGCTCTGTGTGGCTTATTTATAATTTTTATGCTGATTTCGATCATTCCTCGTGCCCATCCTACCAGGCCTTTTGCCACTTTCACTCATTAAGAAAGGAAAAAACTAGATTTTCATTGGGACTAGGTGTTTTGAGGGTGTAACATATTCAGCGTTCCCATTTTTGGATACTTCTTGTGCTCGTCAACTCTCGGTGATTAGCAGACAGGTGCTTGACATGTCTCCACCCTCGGCGCGGACGGTGGATATAGGTATGGAAGACCTTGTTGAACATCGCTGAGCGTTGTGGATTACGTAATCCTGCAGAGGGGGGCGTGCCCGCTGCGAGATCGACGGGAATAAAAGCGCAGAAGACCGGGCGAAACATGCAACGGTCTTGCCGGAAAGGTCATCTGATGATTGTTGCGTTACCAATAATTTGCGGCGTTGGACGTGATGCTTGTTAATGAAAAGAGCCCCTGAAAGGCGTCGGTGAAATCGTTCCCAATTTTGGGTACGCCGTTCCCATAATAAGGAACGCTTGCAGCGCCAGTGTACGAGAGCGTTCCCAAATTTGGGCTCGCGGCCCGGGTGATGGACTGCTTTAGAAATAGGGGAACGATTTGAAACTACGATGGGCCTTACAATATCAAACTCTTTCCCAACAATATTGAGACAACGATCAGGCGGTTCACGATCGTTTTATATTTTTTGGACGTCATTTAACGGTTCTTTTTCTTGTTTTAAATAATGCCTACATGGCGTTCCCATATTTGGGTTTATCGTTCCCAAACATGGGAACGAAAATGCGTTCCCGAAAATGGGTACGCTTGACCATAGTTCCGCCTACTGAGGTGTAAACTGTAAACTATTGCATGACGCACGGAACAATGCCGACCATGTGCAGTGGGACTAAAATTGTCTATTGCAATATGCATATTAAAGTGTATGTTTTATGAATGTTTTCACAAGCTGATTAGGAAGATCATTTTACATGTGTATTGTGTATGCATGCATGATTCAAAAGCTTGTGTTTGTTCGCTCTCAGTACATAAAAACGAATAATAAGGTGTTACGCAGTACAGATAGCACCTATGTGTACGTAATACGTATGGAACCTTATACGAGAGACTACATAGATCAGAGAGTCAGGTCATAGGTATCAGGAGTGACACTATTGCCAGTCTTTTCCATCAACGTATATGACAAAGAGCTTTCAAGCAAATGGTGTTAACTTTCAGCGAGCTTATTTCTTTGCTCTTTGGTGCTGCATAACATCGAGGTTCCTCGGATGCCGCCTCCCGGAAAGACATACATATACCGTGCTCCAGCAGATGAATAAGAGAAGGTTATGCCACAATAAGATGAATGTGCCATATGTACATTGCACGCCCAGGCAATCTATGATAATGACAGCTGATATCTAGATTGACTCCGTTCACCTTGGGCCTGAGATTGCGTCTGTGTTTTTGTCAGATTTGTTGGCATGATGGCGACCTTATATTTTGTGATTCAGCTTTTGTTGTGAAATGCTTCCTGCTTTTTGGCTGTCCTGCAGATCATGCTTTTAAAAGTTTAATGCATCATGGAAAGAATGATAACATCGTTTAGTTATGTTATCGTAGCTTACTGACCCTCAGTATCATCTCATCTCAGTCTCGCCTCCACCCGGTACCTCGCCTAGAAACACACCACCGCAGGATTACCAGCAAATTATGAAACGGTAACATTAAAAACCCCCTGGTTACGTCACTAGCCTTTTTACGAGCCACTCTGATGTAGGAAGCGACATGCAGCCAGTGCAACAAGCTTTGCACGACCTGAGGCGAAGCGTGTAAGAGCTTGTGATTGCAATGATACGAGTGATGTCAGCCCATCCGTAGAGCGATCTCTGGCGGTGACGAGTGCTCCAGTTTTGTCGGCCGATCAGGTGTGAGATCTCGGATTGCGGTGACGTAACGTCCGTAAGTACCTGGCTAACGTGAGCACGAGGATGAATCCATCCGGGCGGCTGATCTCCGTCTACCACCTGCTCGAAAAACAACGCTATCTTTGATATCGGCTGAAAAGCGCGTAAAAATCACGCTCGCTACTGACGTCACTGCGGTTACGTAAACACATTGGGTGAGCCGTTTCACACAGTGCTGGTGGGATGTGAAACACGGGCGACGTCGTGAGAAAATGACTTCCGACGATGCGCCGAACCAAGCGCCGCTTTGAGCGAAAGACACTGGTCACTGCGATACCGGTCAGAGATCGCTGCAAATATACCCTGTCAGAGGACTGGAACTGCAAGGAGGCAAATGTCAAAGAAGCTGAGGTGATAGTTACATCGCTGCGCCAAATAGGCTGATATGATATTTAATCGATCCCTAGAAAATAGATAACCTACTTTGCGTGCTTACCGATCAACTTATTGAATGGTTTGTTCTAAATGCATTTGAGCAAGCATTGTGCAGTTACTTTTGTGCCTTGTTTATCATCTCACGATTTAGTTTCATAACTCAAAATTTAGTCTCATAAATATAATTTCATCCTAAGGGCTTCAACCATGAGGAGCATTCAACCAGCGTTCAATTTTAGTAGATTCTCATTTGAAGAGCAGCTTCATAGGGCAAAGACACTTCGATAACTTATTCGCTGCTGAGAGGACTGAAAAGTATTGAAGAAAGCAGCACTGATTGGCCAAATTTCACGCATTCAGTCGTCGTTTGCGCCTTATTTATAGTCTGGGGATAGATACCAGGCTCTTGGGTTCTTCGTCGCCATAATGACTTGCTCAGAATAATTGACTAAAGTAACCAATCGACCTATAATTGGTAGATTACCATTCATGTATATGTAGATCTATTCCATATGTTCTGAAAGCAGTGACGTAACAAATGACTAAAGATCTGGCTAGGGTCTGTTTTATCATTGCAATTAGACTACAGTGACCAAAAGTTTTTCCTAGTTTTTCTTTTCAACGCCTTTTTGTATAAACTTAGAAAACAACGACTATCAGCACAGTTATTACGTATTTGTTACGCTGGCCTTTGCTTCCATGCGCAAAATAAGTGCTTTGGCGTTTTCAAGCTGGCATGACTTAAATTGCTGGTGATGCAGCCAAAACACTGCAGCCTTGAGCCTCCCCCGTCAATTGCCAGCAAATCTTATTTCACTGCTCATTCCAAATATTTCGGAGCGAATGGTTTGGAAGACAAACAAGTTGATGGCGGAGCCGCTAATGGACCGAAAATAACGCATCCAACGGCCAGTTACAAGGAATGACATATCGGAAGAATCCCATGCCTTATTTTCAGACAATCATAAATGGGAATACGCGTTTTTAATCCGAGAGAAGGAAAGGAAGGAAAACACTTGATTAGAGCCCAACACAAGCAATCTTACAGCAAGCAAGCAATCGCAAGCAAGTGATCTTACACAAGCAAGCAGTATGATAAATTTAAAAGCTTATGAAAGTTTCTGAGCTACGATACTGATTTCAAACACATTTTGATAGCCAGCATATTGTTACAATTAAACTAATAATTGAACTTCGATCAATGCAACTAATAACACAATTAGGGCTATAACTTCGTTCTTGATTCAATATTGAACGTCCAAATATCTAACAAATCTTCGCGAGCAACTCAGCACGCTTGCATTTACCGTCATAAGTCATTCAGCACGCTGCTACCAATGCCATTAATAAAAAGCCGCCCCGATGCACCGCCGGTGCCAGTCCCATCTCCAGCCTGTCCGCCTTCCACTCACCATGGCTGTGTGGGCGATTGAGCGGTGCCGCTGCCGTGGGTCCTCCGATCGGGACGGCGCTGCTCGAGACGACCCTCTGCGCCTGTGGCCGGGCCAAGACGTACCGGTGTTCTGTCGGCCGCCGCTCGCCGCCCTCATGGTGGCACGCGGCGCGCCGCCCCCGCCCCCGCCCCCGCCCACGGCCTGCGCGCTTCACCGCGCCGCGCGCGCCGGGCTGGGCGGGCTGCTCCGGACTGGACTCCAGAGCGACTCATAGGGTCTGTTCCAGTCGCACTTCCTAACACCTCTAAACTCCTCCAAGATTGCTTCCCTGTTCCATTAGCAGCTCTAGCCCTTACAAAGCCAAGGAGGGCCCTGCTCCAACCTCCTCTATCTTGCTCTTGGAGGAGTTTAGAGGTGTTAGGAAGTGCGACTGGAACAGACCCATACATAATACACGGAGTTGTGACTCGCACAAGACTCGGCAAACGGTTCAGGTTACAGCACAGGACTCGATAGAGAACTCGGTAGACTCGATAAGTCGGGATAGGACTTGATTTGAGGCTCGATGCAAAATTTCGCCAAAGATTTACCAGCACGCTGTCGCAATCGAAATATTGATTTAGGTACTGGGTATGACATTCGAATCAATGAACAATTCGGTACGAGCACTGCAGGCCGCAACAGTTTGAGCTGCTTTTCCTCAATTTAGCAAAATACGTCTGCAAAACGGCACATTTGCGCCTAACTAGCACGCATAGGCGCGGGAGCCGGGGGGGCAGTGGGGGCAGCTTGCCCCCCCCCCCAACTCTGGGGCCGTGGGGGCGGTGCCCCCACAGCTTTGAGACGGAATACCACACTTTTTTTGCAAATGTTTTCTTTTTTTGTTGAAAAAGCCGAGGGGTGAAAAATAAGTGGTCTAAAACCGGTGAGAAAACTAGATTTGGGGGTACCCTAGGTTAATCTCTATTATGGTGTGCCCCCCCAGTCGGAAAGTAGTTCCCGCGCCCCTGCTAGCACGACATACATGTAGACACCAAATTGATGATTTGAAATACGAGTATTTACATATCATTTGTACATAATTTGAAATGTTTCGTCTCATCAACGGGGATGCGTGGAATGTTGTTTTTCTCACAGGCATAGATAACATTAATCATGCTATATATGTCACAATGACAATACAATAACAATGCAAATATTGTTATTATCTGTGAGAAAAACAAAATGTCTCACTCTTCTGATGCGTGGAATATTTGTCCGTGTTAAATTTTAATAGCGCGAAACAGCTATTCAATATTGCAGAAAAGACATTTGAATTGTGATTGCGTGAAATAAAAGGAATGCGCCTACCCATTTCATATGCTATGAGAAGGCCCCGCAGCTTTCCCTTTTGGTGCACTTTGCTATCCTGAGTTTTCTTATACCTTCATTGTCACTTTTTATCTTTCTTTACTTTTACTTATAGGCGACGTACATAGCTGTTTGGTATTTACGTATATCCCAATAGCTAGTGACTAAAAGTGGATACATATTAGTTAATTGGCTTGTTGGCATCATAAGAACTGCATGGTTTGACGTCATTGCCCGAGTAAAGTAATTGCGAGCCTAAAATGCTGTAGCCTTAAAATAAAAAAAAAATTATTGCTGCGGTTGCTAATAGCTTAGGGCTATTTTTGCACTGTTTGTTTATCTTGAATGTATCCAGGTATAGGTAGGTATCAGTGCCAACTGCCGAGTACACAGATGTACAGAAGTGTATGTACTTATGTATAAAACGTTGTTTTGACACCAGCTTTATTATTTTAATGGAAGCTTTCAAGAGCAAGTCGGCTCCCTTCTTCAGCCAAGTCACACAAAACACTAATATAATAATAAAGCTGGTGTCAAAACAACATTTTATGCATTAAAGGGACCCTCCCACCTTCAAAAACGTTTATGAATTGGCATGAAAGTGATGTCGCCCGGTTCAGAAAGAGCGAAAACGAATATCTACGAAATTTCACCGAAAAATATTCACCGGTTTTCAAGATATTAGGATATTACTTTTGTTTACTTTTTGGGATCTCCGCTGTTCCTAGCGACTTTATTTGGAAGCAATAGTTTGGCAGCTGAAAGTGCGGCATTTGCTGCGCGCAAAGCAGCATATACCACCGCGTGCTACGAAACGTTTTAGTCAAACATTTAAAAATCGTTAGATATCTACGCTGACGTCACACATTCAGAGGGGTATTCCTATGCATTAGCCCCTCTGAATAAAAATGCTGCAATTTTGAAATTCAATATTTCCGATTTAAGGCATTTCTCGATGTTGTGAGTGCCGAAACCGGTAATTGTGAGCCAGGGACCCCATTTTGGCTATCTCAACTCAAATCTAATGTTAAGGTGGGAGGGTCCCTTTAACTATGTCCCAGCTGAACAGCAACATTTACAATTACGTCTATGTATTTATTTATCTAACAGCAGACAGCAGACACAGGACGCTTAATTTACACATTTGACATACCCTACAGCCTACAGGGGTGTTTAAATCTCTAACTGGGGCGACAAAACTGGAGTGGAGCGAGGGCTGAATCACAGCATAATTAATGAACTGCTAGTGACATGATCCCGTTAGGGCAATGGCGTCATCCTCGGTCATCATCCGAATGCAGGCGCTAGTCTGTCGGGCATCGATCCACTATTAGTTCATCGCCCGCCGCGACCGCTTTCTGATGCATAATTTCCACATTCGGCACTTTTTCCACCCACATGCCGACCCTCATGGTGGCTTCAAGTGAGTATAAATGGCGTCCGTTCGACGCTGGGGGCATCAGTCGACCCGGCTCGACACGGCTCCCCTCTGAGCCCTCCCCTCCCTCCACCGACGCGTTGCCCCGCCCCTCTCGTGCCCCTCACACCATGCCTCATCTGACAGCCCTGCTGCTGTGTGCCTGGCTGGCCTCCAGCTCGGCCCTCATCGTGCCGCCGATGCTAAAGAGAATGCTGGAGCCTCTGGGGGAGCCGGTGCCGCTCAGCTGGCGCCGATCGACGGAAAAGAGAGCCGTTCCGATGAGTGACGACGTGTTCGGCCTGCCTCTCTCACCGGAGGATTTTGCTGCAGCGGCTGACATCCCCGATGACGTGCCTCAGTCCGGGCCGGGAGCCGAGGACCCCATCGAGCTGGCCGGCCTGTTCGAGGGCGACATCTCGCACATGGAGTCGACTAAGGTGCTGCTGGATGGAGACATCGCCTTCGACGGCGACGACATGTTCGTCCGCAACGCCATCCGCGAGGAGGGCAGCCTCTGGCCAGACTCGGAGATCCCGTACCTGATCTCGTCGAGCTACACGCAGCGCGAGCGAGCCATCATCGCCAAGGCGGTGGCGGCGTTTGAGAAGAACACGTGCATCCGGATCGTGCCGCGCACTACGCAGAAGGACTACATCCACGTGCGGAAGGGCTCCGGCTGCAGCAGCGCCGTTGGTGTCGTAGGAGGCGTCCAGGAGCTCTCGCTCGCCGACGGCTGCGTCTACCCCGGAGTCGTGATGCACGAGTTCATGCACGCAGCCGGCTTCTGGCACGAGCAGAGCCGTCCAGACCGCGGTGACCACGTCATTATCAACTGGGGCAACATCATCTCCGGCATGGATTATAACTTCCACAAGTACGAGTGGACCAAGATCCAGAGCCTGGACGAGCCGTATGACGTGACCTCCATCATGCACTACGGGCCGTATGCGTTCGCCGCCAACCGCAAGCTGCGCACCATCACTCCCATCAAGCCCACCGACCAGATGGGACAGCGCAACGGCTTCTCCGAGATCGACATCAAGAAGCTCAACAAGCTGTACAAGTGCCAGGGCACTGGCGGCGGAGCGGTGGGCCCCACCAAAGCGCCGGAGCCCTCTGCATGCCAGGACAACAACGAGTACTGCTCCGAGTGGAGCGCCCGCGGTGAGTGCAACAAAAACCCCACCTGGATGAACGTCCACTGCGCCAAGTCGTGCGGAACGTGCAAGGCCTGCGCCGACCACAACACCTACTGTCTCTCGTGGGCCAAGTCCGGCGAGTGCGCCAACAACTGGAGCTACATGAGCATCTACTGCCGCGACTCGTGTGGCCTCTGCCTGGGCAGCGACTTCGCCCACTGCGCTGACAAGAACAAATACTGCGCCGACTGGGCCGAGATCGGTGAATGCACCAACAATCCCGACTTCATGCTGCAGGACTGCAAGAAGGCCTGTGGCGCCTGCTGATACGCCCATGGGATCGGCGCAACTGTTCCTCAGATGCCCTCAGAGGCATTGCAGTAGTTCCTTTAGATGTTCCAGAGGGCGGTAGCCCTGTCACCTACCACTTATCTCAGGGTATTGATGTGTGACCTTGTTGAACGCGATGCTTCACGGTACGTCATGACTATGTGGTAACTTGGACTTCGCAAATTGTTTCCAAACTTTCCATGCATAATTGGATATTTGGTACGGTTTCGTATATCGCAGAGACAGGCTTAGTGCAAATGTATCCCTATTCCCAGCTACTGTGACTCGTACATAATGTTTATTTCTACTTTTATACAGACGATGTTCTTGACTTGCGATTGAAAATACACACAAAATACAGCATAGTACTTATGCAACTAGAACAACTTCCTATAAACATGACACATTTAGGAAATCGCAAAAAAAAAACATATCAAAAGCCAATGTGACACCATCCATTTTCTTGAATATCTTGCTCGAGACCAGAAGCAGGGCGAGAAGTCGATGGATCTGCGCGATCTAACCATATAACGCTTTTAACATGCTTGCAAGTCATCTGATTATTTTGCAAGTTTCAAATGTGTTTTGATATCAATTTAAAGTGTGTTTGATTTCATTATAAATGTGGTTTGAGAAGAACTGACATAAGTTTGATTTTGCTCGACATGCTGCGTAATCCTATGCTTCAGCTTCCGTGTTAAGTATTCGTACTTCATTTAATTCGATTAAGGTTTACATGCACATACACAGTTATTACACACACTAGTGCGTAGGACGTCCCTGCCATAGCGTGTTACAAGGGCCAATGTCGCTGCTTCCCATATTCCCTCGCGATTAAACCTGAATTAGAACGCACATGGGCGCAACCATTACACAGCACGCTGGTCCAAATTGGTCATACATGGTAATCTATTGATGAACATGACCGCTCCTTATTTCGTCCCACTAGTAGCGGTGCGGCGATCCGGCACGGTATCTTGTTTTCGGCGCGCTCCTCTGGGACGGCGGAAGACGAGGTGAGCCCAGATTTCCCTGGAGGGACGGCCGAGGTCACCAGAGCACCTGCAGCCCCTCCATGGAGCTCAGATTCCCATGCGTGCGCTCAACGCCACCAGACCTTTCGGCAGACATCAGTGGGATCGGACGCCACCTCCGTAACACGTCTATATCGTCCATCACGTGTCAGCGGCCGATGACGGCAATCATTTCTGATGCCTCCAGCTTTTGGAAATTGGTCGCCTGTCCTGCGTGTGGGGATGCTTGGTATGCTGAACTCTTACTCTCGACGTTCATTTTATAATGCTTGAAAATGATTCAGAAGTTCTATGTATCGTCGTCTTGATCCGTAGGGCTAATGTTCTGAACTGTCTAGAAAAAACAAAGACATGCAAGTGCTTTTAAACGGTTTAAGAAAGACATATCAGAACACTTGCACATTTCATTTTTTTCCCTAGATAAGCCATCGTAAGTTGCAGCATTGACTTCATTCAAGTTTATAAAAGCATGCTTTATACAAACCAATTCTGTGCGCGCACGTTCCTTATTATGATCATGACCAATCATGGGCGAGAAATTAGACGTGCGTCATTATTGACGGAGATTGAACAGTTATCGTTCAATACCCACATGAGACGAATACTGAATACATCTTGGTACCGGAAACTCGGCCCCGGTCGGTAAAACTTCTTAACTATGGTCGAAAATAACGGCTCTGCCAATCAGGTCATCAGACTGGCGGACAAATTGTCAATCAGCACAAGTTATGTTACATAATTGGTCGCATGGGGGCTACAGCAAACGTGCAGTTCTGTCGGTTTTAGCGAAATGAAAATACTCCTATTAAAATAATGCGGAATTCAAACCAAATAAGTTCACCTCTTGCATCGGCATAATGGCTCCGAAAAATCAGCTCTGGATACCGAAAATAAACCAATGACGTCATCGAAAACAAAAACACCCGGCACTGCGGCTCGTGATCCTGCTTAGCAGCCGTGTATAGGCCGATTACCGGTGGCCTGATGAAGACGTAAGCCGTTCATTCGGGCGAAGATCGCGGCTAACACTGCCGCCTCCACCGTAACCCAAACAGCCACGCTCCTGGCGTAAAAAAAAACTCGGGATTCCATGGCAGCATAGGGTGCATACGTGTCAGGGCTGTGCATAAGTGGGTTAAGAGTAGGCCGCTGTTTTATGTTCGTCTAAATTCCGGATACAGAGGCTTTCCTATATCGACACACCCATGAGTATGACGACATAGGGATTGTTTTTGAAGTGGCGCTTAGGGCTAAGCTCATATCTGTAAGCCGCTAAGACACAGCAATATTCAGATCTGAAGATAAGATTACTGTTTTCTGAGATCATCCATCATAACCAGTTCTCTATTTAGGACTACGAGATAATTCGTTTTTATGCATGCGCAGCCTATTTCAGCATTATGAGCGAATCAGTTGTGCGAATGTGAAATTGACGTGAAAAAGGTGCATGCAACTGATGTTGTCATGACTATTTCTGTAGGTAATCGTTGACAATCCTCCCTTTCGCAGCTTGTGATGTCTGTCGACGAAGATTACTGTTATTTTATAGACTTAGCAAGGAAACGCAACGCTGCATTCCATTCATAACTCAACATCATAATTCAAAACATACATTACATGCGTGCATTGGCCATTTTTCTCCAATTCATGGAATCCAGCGAGATTGATGACGATCCGACCTGCAGTTTAGTCGCACTACCTACCCATACCCACTGAGACGACATTCATCCAAGCTTTGGATCCATTGACATTTCTGGTCCGCACATTGACCTATATAGTAACCTATAGAGGTACTATTAGGTCTATAGAGCTACTATAGAGATCAATGGGTCCGCATATACATCTCAGCACCTCAGCACCACTTCACTCCCACGATTTTCTCGGCAATCATGTGCGTTTCAACCAGCCTAGTGAGAATATCTGGTTTTGTAGCGAATCCATGACAGATATAAAATGACGATAATAGCTGAAGTTTTATTCTTCGCCATATTCTTCATCTCATTGACAGTGATCAAGATACTATACGTATCGAAAGCTTTGTCTTTTACAATATACTTGAGTTATTATCGTCATTTTATATCTGGTTTGTTGTAGTGCGACGTGATCCGCACCAAGCGCTGGCTCGTTCCGCAATTGCAATTTCACGCACACAACAAATCCGCGGTACCCCTGCTTACCCCGTCTGCATGCCTCATGCTTCATCTTTGGACTAACAGGCCTCTGACCAGATAAACTGTGCCGGCAGGAAGCGTTTACCCGACTGCCGGGTCAGCCTTCTGATCCTGGATTACAGGACACTAGGGGGGTCCGAAATGTATTAAAGTTGTCCGAAACCACGGGAACCGGGTTTTTCCCATAGGTCCTTTCAATACCTTTCCAAAATGGTGCGGCAATCGAAATTTTAAAGAACTTTCACCTTGCCTCAAATCGATTGAAAGTTTATCAAATTTAGCCAATTTAGTACTTCATGAACTTTCGCTTTTAACATACATCCCACAGTTTAATGCGCAATTGATTGGGCCGGTGATCTTGTTTTCAAGGAAAATAGCTGCACAAATCACAAAATATATTATCATGCATGCCAAGAGCCAAATGATGAAATCACATCATGACTAAATACCATGTGGATTACAATAAATCACTTAAAATATCGCGTATCAAGATCCTCAGAATAGGAATCGTCTTGGTCTTTATTTGTCCAAATGCGCCATGTGCATCGAAAACTTCCACCTCGCCTGAACTGAGTTGAAAATATCTAGATAAGCCTATGATTTGAGCCGCGGTCTGTTGCGAGTGCAGACGGCCCCCCCCCCCATTGCGGGTAATTACATGCATGTCATGACCCCTCAAGGTTGGCGAGTGGCGCTTCTCACATTTCTTAATCCTCACAACAGCAGCTGCTGTGCACTTATGCCTGGAGGGAGGGGGGATGAGACATGGCCCTCATGCATTTCCCGCAAAACACTGTGTCAACCAATGTGTCAATTTCACAGCACTGCGTCATCTCGCCTTCAGGTGATGGCGCCATGTCTACCGCAAGACAAACAAGAGCTGGGGCATCCAAGCCTCTAGTTGGCCAGCCGAGGGAGGCCGTTGCTGACCAGTGGGCCGTTGCCTTCCTGGCTGATGATGATACCAGCGGGCTGCTGGCCTTCACCGGAAGGCCGCGACTGCCGACCAGGGGGCAGGTCCTCAGCCTCTACCTCCACATCAGGCAGGCCAAGGGACAATGGTTTCCAGTCAGCGAGATCGCTGACATCGTCCTGACCGAAGTATGCAAATACTGGACAATGGGGAACATCCCGATCGGGGCCAAGAAGAAAACGAAGGAGAAGACGTTGGCCCTGATAGACGAGTACCGTAACCTGGGCAGGAACATGGGGCAGGTTACGGTACTCGTCTATCAGGGCCAACGTCTTCTCCTTCGTTTTCTTCTTGGCCCCGATCGGGATGTTCCCCATTGTCCAGTATTTGCATACTTCGGTCAGGACGATGTCAGCGATCTCGCTGACTGGAAACCATTGTCCCTTGGCCTGCCTGATGTGGAGGTAGAGGCTGAGGACCTGCCCCCTGGTCGGCAGTCGCGGCCTTCCGGTGAAGGCCAGCAGCCCGCTGGTATCATCATCAGCCAGGAAGGCAACGGCCCACTGGTCAGCAACGGCCTCCCTCGGCTGGCCAACTAGAGGCTTGGATGCCCCAGCTCTTGTTTGTCTTGCGGTAGACATGACGCCATCACCTGAAGGCGAGATGACGCAGTGCTGTGAAATTGACACATTGGTTGACACAGTGTTTTGCGGGAAATGCATGAGGGCCATGTCTCATCCCCCCTCCCTCCAGGCATAAGTGCACAGCAGCTGCTGTTGTGAGGATTAAGAAATGTGAGAAGCGCCACTCGCCAACCTTGAGGGGTCATGACATGCATGTAATTACCCGCAATGGGGGGGGGGGCCGTCTGCACTCGCAACAGACCGCGGCTCAAATCATAGGCTTATCTAGATATTTTCAACTCAGTTCAGGCGAGGTGGAAGTTTTCGATGCACATGGCGCATTTGGACAAATAAAGACCAAGACGATTCCTATTCTGAGGATCTTGATACGCGATATTTTAAGTGATTTATTGTAATCCACATGGTATTTAGTCATGATGTGATTTCATCATTTGGCTCTTGGCATGCATGATAATATATTTTGTGATTTGTGCAGCTATTTTCCTTGAAAACAAGATCACCGGCCCAATCAATTGCGCATTAAACTGTGGGATGTATGTTAAAAGCGAAAGTTCATGAAGTACTAAATTGGCTAAATTTGATAAACTTTCAATCGATTTGAGGCAAGGTGAAAGTTCTTTAAAATTTCGATTGCCGCACCATTTTGGAAAGGTATTGAAAGGACCTATGGGAAAAACTCGGTTCCCGTGGTTTCGGACAACTTCAATACATTTCGGACCCCCCTAACAGGACACGGGCAGACGGACTGCACTGCGGTGACGGTCAGAACTCAGAAGGTTGGCACTCGGCGGTGACGGTCAGACGCGGCGCCGGTCGTGACACTCCCACTGTTTGCGGTTGGAGCGCCGACCGCAAAATGCCGTGACGTAGTGCCGACTACTGTGCCAAGGCTTAATTTTCTGTGGATGCTAATATGCAATGCGATGGGTTATATGTTTGGAGCCTGAAATGAAAATCAGGCTGCAGCTACGTAGGTGAGAAGTGTGTATGAATGTCTATTGTGTATTTAATCCTGTATAATGTACAATGTTCAGGGTGTCCCATAAGTTCGTTCTCACCTTTTATTTGCATGTAAAACATAGTACATTGCGTTTTGATATGTTTATAACCCCTCAATGTGCTCCCCATTTCATAAGCAAACACATGAATACATGCTGCGACATGCCAACCGGCATGTTTGGCAGCATAGCAGGCTTGAAGTTGACCCAGACTGACTTGGCATGCGCCGTGAGCTCCTCAATGCTGGAACACCGCTTCGCTTCGACGAGCCTCGATTTCAATATTCCCAACACATTTTTATGAAATTTGGATCTGATGAGTTGCCTGGGATGTGATCTTGCCACACACGCTTATCACAGTCTCCTGGCACTGCTTTTATGCTTTGCTTGACCTCTGCACTGATGCACTCTCTTGCTTGAAGATGGGCCTACGACCTCCCGGATGCCATTTTCTACTAAACAAATGTGGTCATACTTGCGGTTCAAGTTAAGCTAGAAAGCTGAAACTCCTCCTAGATCTTCTTGGAGAAGCATTCTGCGTCCCAAGACTGTTTCTGGAGCATCATTCGCAACGTGATCAGTGTCTGGACGCATATTACCCCACATTACCGTGACCCTGGCCTTTTGCATAGGAATAAAGCTGGATGACACAAAGGCCTTTTCCGTCGCCCATATGGGACCGTTTTGGGGTTTGGACGGGTGTTTTATCTCGAGCACGGACTAGGTAGTCCAGATGACCACATTGATGTCATCGACCCTTCAGTTTGTTTAGCCTCAGGCATAACGAAACACATGTTTGGCCATTTTAAGACGTTTTTGACTGTTTTGAGCCCTCCGGTAAGTAGAGCTTAAGTCACCTTGAGTTAGGTACCCCGAAATAATACTCTTAGACAGCTGGTAATACATCCTGAAAAGCCTGTTTACCAACTTTCTAACGCTAAGACCTTTTTGACGGCCATTTTGGCGCCACACAGTTTTGGCCACATGGCTCACTCGTGAAAGCTGACAAAAAGAGAGCATAAACTTGCAGCGATTGACTCCCGACAAATCATCGGCGTCACTTGTTGACTGTGCGTCCAGTTAGCGACAGACATTGGCTACATACTGGATGGCCTCAATCACCCTCAACCGTCGTGAATGGCCCAGTGCGGTCTAAATACCGAGACGTTCCCGTATCAGAGACCTCTATGTTGCGGCGTAAGCCGTCTCCAAAGGAAGTGAACTCTCTGGCAAAAAATATTTTGTCTAGACGAATTAGTTACCGTGGAGCACATTCACAGTTGCCATGGCAACCCCAAAAGCTCAGTTACAAAATAAATTAAGCGTGGCTTTAAATAAGAGAGCCTCTTAAAGAAAAATTTAGGTGAGAAGGAACTTATGGGACACCCTGTATTGTACAGTTGACTGCAGAATGATGTTCCGCTCCCCAGAAGCTATCAGTTGCCTGAAACGCTATGTTCTGCCGCTTATCACGTAATTAAAGCTGTCTACTGTCTATTGTGAGCGCTGAGTCACAGCATTGAACTGTTAAATCAGTTCGTGTGATGCGGCACAGCCTACCACTCCAGGCAACCTGCGAAAAGTGGAACATCATTCTGTAGTTAACTGTACAGTACACTGTACAGGTTTTTTTCTCATATTATCAGTCATTCGGAAATCATAATACTAGGAGGCGCATGGCAAAGGTTAATGTTTCGAGAAAAACAACCTTTTGCTTTTTGCGGGCACACTGGGCGTATGATTAAGTTAATGGGCCCAATCGAAAGTGTGAAACATCGCAAGTCCCTGTTTTCAGGGGCTCCGCCACGTTTTTGGGATTGGGGGGGTCCAACCCAAAACACAAAACCTCACTCGCGGATCCAGGGTGGCATTGAGGGTGAATACCCCCCCCCCCCCCGCTGCGCCCGAAAATTGAAATCGATGAAAAATTGCCGTTTTCTAGAGCACAAAAAACTTAACAATTTTATTGGAAGAAATTTGCCTTAAACTGCAAAACCAGCCCAGCCAGCAAATTTGGTCTGGGCCGTAGCTGGTTTTACTCTAGCTAGCTCAGGCATTTGCTCTGGCCAAAGTACGGGCAAGGTCTGGGGCTCTACTGGAGCTGACATACGATCCCAGGGCTCGCCCGCACCACAGCCGGACTTAACCCATATCAGCAGTGCCGTACCTCAACCGTACTTCAGCCACAGTAAGCCAAAACAGCTTCTAAGCAGCCGGACCTGGCCGTAGGAACCCGGAATAGAGCCGTGGCATGGAGCCAGACTTTGGCCAGACTTGGCGGTCCGATACCAACTCGGGAGCGCTACGGCAAAGGCTAGCTAACCGGAATAGAGCCAATGGCCATATCGACCCAAACCCCGGCTCCGACGGCGTTCCGTTTACACCGGCCCAACTCTGGCATGTTGGAGTTACCGGGCAAAACGGACTTGAACCAAACCAAATTACTGGTTGGGAAGGTTCCAATAGCACGAGGAATCGAAAACCGAGGAGCGGAGCCCATTGACACCGACATGGCGGCCTCTCAAATCAAAGTTCTTGGGGAATGAAGGCCGCTGTTGCGCGCTCCAAGGGCGGCATTGGCCATCAGAGAATGCATTGGGCTCTCAGTGACTGGCATGGGCTTGGTAATTCGGGGACCTACATAGGCCTTCAGATATCTATGTAGGCTCTAAAGCCAGTGTAGAGTCCTCTAAGGCCGTACTAAAGGAAAGCGCAGGGCTTTAGCAGTGGTAGGGATTTGAAAGCCCTGCCCTCATATGTATAGCAGCATGGGATGGGGTCCTTAGAGACTGACATTCAGTCCTGTGATGAGTGTGACCTATACTGACCCGAAAATGGATATCAAAATGCTCCACTTGAATCAAAAGTCAGGTGATGGGGATCCTGTTGCAGTTGTGACTTGTGGATGTCCTACCTCTACGAACCTGCATTCAGAGCCCTGTGCAGATTATCGCCGATTACCTCAGAACGGTGTGAGGCTGCTTAGACTAGTATGGTGTTCTGAAAGACCGACTTGGACCCCCCCCCCTGAAACTATAGGACGACCTCACATGGAAAAAGGATTCTCAGATCGACTTGAAACTCTCTTAGGGCAGGTATTGTGTCTAGGAGGTGTCTGGCAAGCTTGACCCCCCCCCCCCCCCACACAAATTGTGGCCAAATTCTAGCATACTTTCCTAATCCTAGCAATCTTAAACGCATTCATAGTAAAAACAAAAATATTGGAATGATGACACTCCCATGTAGGCCGGCGAGTGTTGAGTACTTCGTCTGTCACGAAATTATACCTAAGGGTTCCCTACATTTCTAGATCTTCAATTCCTTAGCTCTACGACTGTCAACACATTCAAAGTGCATACTGTGAATGAATGATATAGTCATTTTTTACGCGAAAACAAGCTTATTGGTATCCGGAATATTGGGGGGTACTGTACCCCCCAGGTAAATTATTGGGGGGGTCCGGACCCCCGCGACCCCCCCTGTGGCGGAGCCCCTGCCTGTTTTATGATCTCCTGCATCAACCGATATCATTCCCGGTTTTGTCTGGAAAAGAATAGCTTCCAGTCTACCACGCAGTGAGGCGAGGACTGTGCGGATTATATGTTCATACATTGGGTGTAAAAAGTAGAGCGTCCGCGCACGACATATTTTTCTTCTGTTGGCCTGCAGCTTCTGACAGTCAATATGCCTCAGCCATTGTAAGAATGTTATTAATGAAGAAGTAAATCATAACCGAAAAGCTGGCAGTGCATCAAGTATCATTGATTTCCCATTAATCAAAGCTCAATAAATGAAATAATTGTCTCTGACGTCACAACTCTCAGCTCAAATAACAAATATATGAATAAAGGACACCGCGGAGAGAGGACAACGCTTTAGTGACCTCAACTACCTGTATTATCATCCATACGACTTAGACTATTCCCACTATCCCATTAAACATTAATGACTCAGCCATTAGCAGTGCTATTTCAAACCTAATGCGGATTTGGTGAATCTTTTTAGGAAGCATTTACATAAGTCTTCATTGAACCGCTGTAGCAGTGAACTATCCATTTCCATGCGAGTGCAGAAGGCCGGAACAAGGATTAGGGATACTCCAGCCGTCTAGACCCCGCAATGGTATCGGTGTCATGTTCCGAGAATATCTAAACTGCCGGGATTGCACCTAGCTGAGATCTGATCTGAGCATCAATCGCTTAATCACAAGACTCTGTGACGTCAACTACCAGTTCTATTATGCGCCGTGCATGCTGTTCGACTGGTTGATCTCAATCTGAAGCAGTTGCTAAGTAGGATCTGCGTCGTTGCAAACACTTTGCAAAAATGTGTTCTTTCGGTGTGCCGGAAAAGTGCCGAAGGTCATGATATTTCCTTGCGACGTGTATAATGAACAAACTTATGTAGGTATCTAAGAGTTCTTTATTGCACTAATGAGCAAGCAAGCTGCAAGCGCAGCAAGGCGATCGAGCTCATCTGCGGAAAAATGAAATAGGGCGGCAGCCCCGGTTCCGTGACGTCTTAAAAACCTTATTGTGACAAGCAGTGTTCAGCATCAGATGCTAAATCAGATGGTTCTTTTACTGGCTCATCCAAAGGAAACGCGGGACATGGTCACCGCGTTTCGAAATCTGATATTGTCAAAATGTTGCCATTTCCCCTAGAAAGCAAACTTACCCGGGCTATTAGTTACTCTTCAATTCGGCAAACTCGCTTCTAAAATATCAAAATGGGTCAACTGGCAACAAAACTGGCAGTACCGATGAATAAAACTGCCGATTGGTGACTGATGAACCGAATTGACTGACCCAGTCTGATGGACTGGGTGGAAGGACTGATTGATGGACTGGTGGACTGACTCGACTGCGACTGACCGAACCGATCGGACCGATTGATATGTCAGTCACAAGGTGCCCACGCCGTCAGAACGTGCCAGTCGGTGGGGCGGCACTGGCCCTGTAATTCAGTCACCTTTGTCGCCTTTGCGCCCATCAGTGAGCGCTTGTGTTTGCTCGCGCTATGTAATGGGGAAAAGGCTACTTGCGCTGTTTGCAGGACACCAGCGAATGGACATACTAGTCAAAGTCATGCATGTCTGTTTGATTGCGCTGTCCCGAGCAGTTGTTGAGCAATAGCAATTCACTCTGCATAGTTATCTTCGACGTGAAAAATTAATTTATACCGCACCCAATGCAGGGTAATGTTCTTACTACGGTCAGCAATAGCCCACCTACTAACGAAGAGTTAAATAACGGCTTATTTGCGTGACAAACTTTAGGTATGTGCATAGTTTACCTGCGGAAGTTCGCTGAACAAACGTCAAAGCTCGATTGATGCGGAACAGTCGGTACTTGTCGCTGCCTTTACAAAAGTATATGGCGAGGCGGCATACTAACTACAACGAAGAAAATTTAAATATGTAGCTGCCCAGCTCACGTCCACAAAACTGGGCTTCTTGGCTACGGCCAGCGAAACGGCGAACAAAACAACGTATAGGTGCCTGAAATATTTAACGCTTTATCTTACATCAAGTGCTTAGTTACTAGTATAACTTTATGATAAACGCACACATTTATGCATACCTATATTTACTAGGATTCCACACATCCCTAGATTCCCACTTTCTTCTTGCGGTTTTCCGACTGACTCTGGCTCCTCTTGCAGCAACCGGTAGACATAGATACATATATAGCGCAAGCCAGGGCCACGGGAGGCGTGCAGCACCAATATGGAATTATGAAAAGTGACTATATGTAATTGATGTATCGCAGCAGAAATAAATCAACAAACATTCAACGAAAATAAATACGTAGCCGAGTGAAGGAGATTGAAAATGACGAAGAAGGCAATGAAGCCACGATTGAAAACACTGAGAAATTATTAAAGCAAATTCCATCCTTGTACGAAACAATTGTGCAAGGGCTAATTCGGTAGACATATTACGGTATTATCCTTAAAGTACCCCAAATTAGCCTCGAATGTCTCGTAGCACTGCGTAGTCCGATTATGCAGCACTATATAGTATATACGTATAGAATACATTTAAGATACCTAGTCCAGCTAAACCAGCATGAATCAAGATGTGAACAGAATAGAGACGCATGTGTCACTCGGTGCGAGCCCTTTGATCTGCATCGATCTCCCATCACTGCGCACCAGCGATGACACTACTTCGCTATACAGTGCCTTTTTCGAGAACATGCCTGTCAGACGGTGAGGATTGACCACGCCATAGCACTCTGAGTTGCGACTCTACTTTTTACGAGCCACCGGTCGGGAGAGATCGGATTTGCATCGAACAGCTCAATGTCTTTATTGGTCTAAAAAAGAAATTTACAATAGTTCTTTGAAGAGTGATATTGCAGTGAGCTTGCTTGCATTTTCTGAGCATTTGATTTTCACTTTCAAGAAATGTCACACTTGACACTGAGCATAGAAGGATCAGCCCCTTGACAGACAAATGATGGTAAATAGTTTAACAACGTAGCGCTCGATATCCTGTAAACAACACAAGCCCCAAGCCATCTCTAGAGCAAGACGGAACTTCCTCAGCGTCAGAGTGGTCAACAGTTGGAACAGTCTGCCTCTACACGTCGTTGCTGCACCCTCTGTTAACACATTTAAATCCCGACTGGACATCCACTGGGAAGCTATCCGCTTCTCCTCTGTCTTCGTCAACCGGTTACCTTGCGCGAGCTAGTACTTAGAGTAAAGATCCGGACCAACAAGTCTACACAGGCCTCTAAATTCCGTGTCCTCCTAAGGTAAGGTAAGATAGATATGTCATATGTGTGCATTGATGTGGGATGAAATTCGCCCTGAAAGTCCATCGTAGTATTGTAATACCATCATCGGCATTTCGAAGTGCAGGTGGCATATGTACGTACATGCCTACTCCCTGGCGCATGGTATTATTGGAAGCATAATGACAAGCGCACACCAGTGTGTAATGCAGAACATCAGTCCTTCGACAAGCCGTATACCGCGGTTTGTTGACATCTCTAAAGCGTCCATGAGTCGAGCCTATGGCTACTTTACAGATTCGCTCCAAGGGAGAGGCTGGACGTTAAGATAAATTAGGTAATGGGTATGTCCATGCCGTAAGGTATAGGCGATAACTCACCCGGCCAGGACCCAGTCACTGACAATGCGGCAGCCTTCGGTGCAGCGCTGAGGAACTCCACGCGACACCTGGTGGTGAGAACTGTGCAGCCTCGGTTATCACTGGTGCACACCAGACTGCGCCACCTCTGCCTCAGCGCTGACCAGTCTCACCGACTGCTGAGACCAGCTCCTGTCTAATTATGAATGGGTTTCGCAATGTGTTTGTGCTCATCTATGCAACATCTGGCCGTGACTGTGCTCTTGACACCGTTTTAGAGACCTGTCGACGCAGAAGGGGCTCTCTCTCTCTCTCTCAGCGCAGAAAATAAGCGTACCTACACCTTTTATAAGCTATTCCCCTGAATTGTCTATTTCGAAATGGTTACATGCCAATAGGGTCGTGTCATATGAACTCTGCTACTGGTGCCAGTGGAAAGGCACTCATTCAATACGGGCAAACCCCAGGTGCTGTTCATTTGTCATAAATACTCCATTATTGAGCGTTATTTGTCCGAAAATATAATGTCTCTGACCCCGAGGAGCCAAATGATATCTCATGGTTAAGCTACGAGCCTACAACGAGCCTAAGATCAGACTTGAATGGACATTATTTATCACTCGTCATCTGAATTATGTTCGATAGTCCACGGAGAAGAGTCGGAGCAGCGTCACGATCGACAGTCACATGAGCCGGAGCTAAGAATGCAGCGTGACCTCCACACAGGCGGCAGAACGGGGGGGGGGGGCACCGGGGCACCGTGCCCCCTTGCTTTTGTCATTTTAAAATTAGCCCTATGGGTGTTGCATGGAAAGAATGGGACCAAAGGTCGGCAGCGCTCCCCCCTTTAACCCGCGCCCCGTAGGGGGGGCCGAAACGGCCCCCTGTCCTTTTCGGTCGATATCTCCTAAACGGCTGGAGATATCACCACCAAACTTTCAGGACCCCTCTGGGCATCAATTTTACACATTGTGACCAAAAATTTTTCCAAAGGCTATGATAGGTTGGCCACAAATGACGTCAGAGTGACGTCATGTTCTGTCATTTTCGACCGAAAAAAGACCTTCGCGAGAAGACCTGTCAGGACTACAGCTTTGAAGATACAGAAAAATGATCAATACATAAAAGGTGTAGAATTGACAGGGCTACAAAACTGCTATCTCGACTTTTTGAAATTTTTGAGTTTTGACCCCCAAAAATCAAAAAAGCATTTTTTGGATATATTCGCCAAAAAATCCAAAAAGTTTTTTGAGTTTCGAAAAAAACGGAATATATGTGATAGTGCCTACCGTCTTCTATCTACATACCAAATTTCAGATCGATACCTCGTTTTTTGGCCAAGTTATAGCGAAAAAACTGTTCAAAAATGATGACGTCAAATTTTCAAACTCAATTTTTGGCAATTCTAGAGCTCGTAGAGCAAAACGAAGACCACCATTAGACTCCCCGTGACGAGCTGTGCATCGAATCGATACCCATTTTATGCAAAAATATCAACTTTGAAATTTGACC
This sequence comes from Amphibalanus amphitrite, assembly GCF_019059575.1. Lineage (NCBI taxonomy): Eukaryota > Metazoa > Arthropoda > Thecostraca > Balanomorpha > Balanidae > Amphibalanus > Amphibalanus amphitrite. The sequence goes on from NW_024881617.1 coordinate 988,444, forward strand.
TAATTTGACCTGACCTTGACCTGACCTTCACAAAAACGTGACCTAGGCTGGCCCCAAAGGCTGCCTAACCCACATAATCGCATTTGTCATGTAAAATGGACCATAAAACATGTATCACACGACACATTCATATTGTGACCCCCGGTGACCTGACCTCGCTGTGACCTGACCTGGTATCAGTGACCTCAGATAGCAAAGTATCTGTTTGACGAACAATGTACCATCGATGGTTTTCAATAAATTACCAATTTACTCGCTTTCACAGCACATTTCTTGAATTGCCTGTGAACGGTGAAAATCTGACCTTTGACCTGACCTGTGACGTCATCGGTTTGACCTAGGTCAATGAAATTTGGTCACAAGGTAGTTCCCGGGTGGGGCTATCGAACGCCGTTTGAATTTTGAAAATCGGCCGGTAACTTTCCGAGATCTTAGGGGGGGGGGGGCCGAAACGGCCCCCCCTACGGGTGGTAGGGTCCGCCGGTAGCCCTACGGGGCGCGGGTTAATTGAAGGTGTTCCGCCGCTACTGGACCTCCAGCTCACAGTAACCTCTAAAGATATATAGACTTCCAGAAGACCCCGGCTTAGAAGGCCTTCCAAAACCAATCGAACACGCGCAGGAATTCTTCCCAAGTCCTCAAGATGTCGACTGTCGACAGTTGATTCCAGTGACCTGGAACCCTTCCGCAGCCAAGACGGCCCCGCCTGGAACGCCTCCACAGCACGGATGGACCCGCCTCAGAGCGTCTCTTCAGCCCTGATTAGATCCAGCATACCAGCCGAAGGTAGTTACCTGCAACCCCTCCCCAGGCCCCAAGGAAGATGTGCTCGTCTTACCAGCTGACAATGGAGAAAGATGATACCGGTGTTCTAGGCATGCCTGCTCCCCGATTGGAGCAGGCTACACGCTTCGATGTGGTTAAACCGCCGTCGAATGCCCGCGATGTTGAGTGCCCATTATGTATGGCGGCTGGCGCATGTCCTGAAGGATCAAAATTACTTTCAGTGCAACAAAAGAAATCACCAAGCTGCGTCAAAAAATAACTGCCGCTGAGCTTCAATGACCTGACATGTCCTCAACTCTCATGGGCATAACGTGTGTGTAAAGTCACGAGTGCGACTTTTTGTTCAGTATTGAATATGATAGCCAGTAAAATGCACGGTGTTTACCAGTGTTTATTACGACTTTCGTCTAAAATAGTCGCAGTGCAATTTTATCACATCGACTTACGATGAAGAGCTCGCATGGTCTTTGGTCAGCAATACATAAATCGATATTTAACTATATACCTTCTTCTCATTCATCCTTGATCCTGTCGCCTTTATCTTTCACTGAAACGTTCAAAACAATCGTTCAATCGGTGAAGCAATCAAAAGCACTTCAATTTTCCCTGTGCTTGTTTTAAAGGGACCCTCCCACCTTCAAAAAAGTTTATGAATTGGCATGAAAGTGATGTCGCTCGGTTCAGAAAGAGCGAAAACGAATATCTACCAAATTTCACCGAAAAATATTCACCGGTTTTCAAGATATTAGACTTTTACTTTTGTTTACTTTTTTGGGATCTCCGCTGTTTCTAGCGACTTTATTTTAGAAGTGCGGCGTTTGCGGCAGATGTTGCGCGCAAATAGCATATACCACCGCGCGCTACAAAACGTTTTAGTCAAACATTTAAAAATCGCTAGATATTTGCGCTGACGTCACACATTCAGAGGGGTATTCCTAAGCATTAGCCCCTCTGAATCAAAATGCTGCAATTTTGAAATTCATTATTTCCGATTTAAGGCATCTCTCGATGTTGTGAGTGCCGAAACCGGTAATTGTGAGCCAGGGACCCCATTTTGGCTATCTCAACTCAAATCTAATGTTAAGGTGGGAGGGTCCCTTTAAGGATTCTCGACGTGACTGTCCCTAGGATTTTCAATGACTTGGGTCTAGCTTCTGCTTATTCACATGTGCAAGCAAGTTCTATTGATAAAGGATGTCATTAACGGTAAACCGCATTACTTTGCTATTTTTCGAGATATTCGAGAGCAAAACCTGAGGAGCTTAAAAGTATCCCCCACGGTGTGAGATATAGAGGATTCTTCATGGCTCCGAGTGGAAGATAAGGATATCTTTTCCAAGCGGGTTACTGAAAAACCGAGCGACGAAGGAGCGAGGTTTTTCTGTAACACGCGAGGAAAAGATATCCGATCTTCCACGAGTGAGCCATGAGGAATCCTATATCTTTCTATGTTGAGGTTTATTCTTAATTAATAAAATATTATATTTAAATGCATTCATCTATGTAAAAATAGATTCAGAGTAGTTTGTTCTTATTTCATAAGTTTTATCCATAAACAACCATTAAAAATGTCGTTCGGTTATTGACCCATCAACACATGAACTCTTGATTTTTCGCTATGAACCCTCGAGACCTTATCTTTGCATCTCAGAGGGATGCAGATATAACAAATTCTAATCTTTGCATCTCAGAGGAGTGCGAGATAGAAATATCCCTGCACTGTAGACCCAATGGCAAATAAACCTCAACTAGAAAGATATAGAGGATTCTTCATGGGTCCGAGTGGAAGATAAGGATATCTTTTCCAAGCGGGTTACTGAAAAACCGAGCGACGAAGGAGCGAGGTTTTTCTGTAACACGCGAGGAAAAGATATCCTATCTTCCACGAGTGAGCCATGAGGAATCCTATACCTTTGTATGTTGAGGTTTATTCTTAATAATTTAAATATCATATTCAAATGTATTCATCTATGTAAAAATAGATTTAGAGTATTTTTTATTTATTTCATAAGCTTCATAACAAATAACCGTTAAAAATGGTTCGATTATTGACCCATCATCACTTGAACTCTTGATTTTTAGCTATGAACCCTCGAGACCTTATCTTCGCATCTCAGAGGGATGCAGAGATAACAAATTCTTATCTTTGCATCTCAGAGGAGTGCGAGATAGAAATATCCATGCACTGTAGACCCAATGGCAAATAAACCTCAACTAGAAAGATAAGGCACGCCTCAGCATGCCACGTCTCACTTTGTATTTCACGTGACACTTCGCATGAGCGCGCAGGGAGCTGACGAGGGGAGGAGCGGGGCCTGTGTGGCAGATACTAGCAGCCACTGGCCTGTCAGCTAACCGACCCGGAGCGACCGGACGCCACCAGCCCGACCCCTCCCCCTCCCCAGCCCGGCACGGGTCAAACCGACGACACCGACCCACCCCTCCCCCGCGGCCCCTGCCCGGCACGAGACAAGCTGCCCCGGACGGTCTCCGGTAACAGCATGACACCGGAGACCGCGCCAGAGACAAGGGAGACGCCTCTACCAGAGACGGCGCCAAAGCACTGAGAGACTGGAGACAGCGTCGAGTCCGGCTCCGGAGTCACATTGGGAGCGTTGAACGGCGGCAACACGTGGCGTGGTGTCACGGGTCATGGGGTAACACGGATGGCAGGCACGGACGATGGTCACGGGTAGGCGCACACACACAGGATTTTTGAATGAAGGGGCATGACCTGTATAAACTGGGCCCCCTCATGCCGAAGGGCCCCAAGTCCCAGCCGAAAAAGTTGCCCTACATGGACTTATATGGGCCTGCTGGGGCCCCGATGGAACCTCCTGGTTTTCAATCACCATTTCAGCTCATTTTTAGACGGTTTTCTGCGGTCTAAAGATAAGGGGCCCATTTGAGGACCATTTGAGGCGCCTCGAATGGGTACCCTCAATTCGAATGGGGAGGGCACAGGCCCTTGTGCCCCGCCCCCCCTTGTGTGCACCCTTGGTCACGGGTGGGTGATACGAGCACCAAGGCCTGCATTTGTGATTGATAAGGAGCTCTTTCAAAAACCTGGATTGACGGAATTCACTTTTTAAATCGCGATTCATTTCCAAAAAGGTCCAAACGCAGATGATCTGTCCGTCTGTCTGCCCCTCTGTCTGTCTGTCTGTCTGTCTGTCTGTCTGCCTGTCTGTCGACTTTCTGTTCGTCTGTCTGCCCCTCTGTCTGTCTGTCTGGCTCTCCGTCTGTCCTTCCGTCCGTCCGTCCGTCCGTCCGTCCGTCTGTCTGTCTGTCTGTCTGTCTGTCTGTCTGTCTGTCTGTCTGTCTGTCTGTCTGTCTGTCTGTCTGTCTGTCTGTCTGTCTGTCTGTCTGTCTGTCTGTCGTCTGTCCGCCTGTCGATCTGTCTGCTCGCCCGTCTGTCTCCTCGGCTGTTTGCCTGCCGCAGTCTGTCTGTCTGTCTGTCTGTCTGTCTGTCTGTCTGTCTGTCTGTCTGTCTGTCTGTCTGTCTGTCTGTCTGTCTGTCTGTCTGTCTGTCTGTCTGTCTGTCTGTCTGTCTGTCTGTCTGTCTGTCTGTCTGGCGATGCTGGCTCAGCCTAACAGAGGCGGTGGAGTCCGCTGGGCGATCTGAGAGGTCGAGCTCACTGGATCAGTGGGGATGGGGAGCGGGGGTGGCGCTCGAACAATGGCAGGACGCCGCTGCCCGAACCGGAGACCGGTACAAAGTCCGTCTGCCGCCTCAGCACCGGGTGACGCCCGCTGGCGTCGCCGGATCGGGTTGCCCGCCGGCAGCGACGCCCTCGGGGCACCCCGCCGGCACTCGTCAGACCATCGTCCGACTCTGGAGGGAGCCGGAGGGCTGCTGACGGGTCACGGAACTGGCACAGTACAGACGGGATCTGGAGTCTGAACTGTCGGCGGCTCGGAGAATTGAGCAGCAGCTTGGAATTCCGCCATGACAGGTAAGCAGCCGCAGCGACCTCGAGAGGGGGACGCACTTCGCTGACGCACTTCGCTGGTGTCGAAACAAGAGCACTTTTGACATCGATGAAAAACATCTCAGTATTTGTTGATCAAATGAAACATGCAGCTTGTCCGAACCGTAGTAAGTTATAGCGAATCATGATACATAAATTGTGCATAACGCTTTTCAAATCGTTGTTCATTCTATTATTGTAATTTTTAATTTCCCAATTACACTTCACCGGATTCTTTTATATTGTTTTTATCTCAGTGTGCTCTCTGGCTCGTAAGCACTCTCTCTTTAGCTTTGTCATCTGCTTTTATTCTTCGCTCACATCTGCGCGGACTGAGATCCCACCAGTTTCACCATTCTCGGACCGGTGCAGCCTTTGGCGAAGCCGCTTCAGCAATTGGTTCAAAGTTCATGGGTTCGGGTGTAATGTATCGTTATTTCAACTGATATTATGCTCGAAACTATGGATTTGATGCCATGCTCTCTGCCACAAGTCGGCAATCTCACCATCCCGTGAATCGCTCAGCGTTTGGCGCGGAGAACAGGCGGATTGACTAACTTGAAGAGTACGGATGGACTGACGCCGGCTCTCACCGCGAAAACCTTTACAAACCTTACATTCTCGCTCACGCCCAGTTAAGAACAGTGTGAAGTGTGATTGAAATATTGCATAACCCGGCACATTCATTCATCCGCTGGTGGCCATTCATTCACTGAAACTAATCGATCTCCCCTTTTTATTTATTGTTTTTGATTGGAGAAGACAAATTCGGCTTCCAATAATATCCTATTGGATAGTTTTCCTTCCCATGCATAAAATGTTTAATTGAAATACATCAATTTGGAAGAAAACGAGCTAGGAATATGAACATGAAAGATTCATCTGCAGGTAATAAATCAGATGGATAAAATGGCGTGATCGTTTTCACATCCTCGTGTTTCCGCAAATATTTCACAAATTAGCGTCACCTTTTCCATGCCGTTTCATCTATCGTTTGCTCACCATTGTAAATTTTTTTAAGTTAAGGTGAGGTAAGAGACCCGTTAACCCGTGCATGACAGCGATGTCTTAGGTTAATAACGGCGACAACCAGTGGGGCACGAGTCCCCACATATTTAACCTTGCACACTGTTTGCATCTGCCTGATGGTGCATGAGGCTCCGTCCGCCGAGAGCAGATCGGACTCATGGGTTTTGGCATGATAGTCGTAATTGAGCTGACATTATGCTGAAATTCGTGACGTCTGAGCTGACTCAAAGTCGACAAGAAGGCTGACTGTTGAAGGAAAATGCGGCTGTGGTTTTCCTGATTAATTTGGTAAGTTGCGATTTGATGCTTCCTTTGATTCAACTGAGCTTGAACCTCAGCGCAATGCACTTAGTCTCCAGAGTTAAAATAATCTAACGTTTTTGTGAATGCCTTTCATCTCCATTAACATTTGATGCACAAATTTCAAGAAATTTTAGATCCAAAGCTAGCAAGGTAGATAACAGAACTGATTTCACATGAATAGAGTCGTCGAATGAACCGAATAAATTAACTGTAAAGGGCAGCTTGTCATTCTTCATGTATATTTTGTTTCGCGTAAAACATTTTTTCTTGCGTTTCTTTGTTGTTTTTTTGTAGCGTTTTCTTTTATACTTGTAAAAGATACTTTTCTTTAAGTGGAATGAATGTGCGTATGGACATTTGACAGGAAATAGCCACCCTGTCGTGGAATGTCTGCTGACGTAAATTAGGTACCAATACAAAACCTAAGACGAAGGGCGTAAAACGCCCTCCCCGGCGGCCGGCGCGGTCTGGGCTGATATGAAGGTTATAAAGGGTCGCTAAAATAAACCGTTAAATATTTGATGATCTTGTAATACTTGCTTATCTTTAGCCACATGTTCTTTTTTGCGCGGTAGCTGAACTAAAATTTTCAAAAGCAAATACACAAGTCTCTGCATATGGTGCGCACGTAGCTCAAAACTGCCCGTGCGTATCCACTTTTTATGAAAAATTAATGTGTCTCAAAATTATTTCGACATAAGTTTGTGTTTTGTCTAAATGTCCATATTACATTAATTGTCTTTGGTCACCAATTAAATTTATCAACTTCTTCACAATCTGAAAACATGGCAAAAAGAGGGAAAATGGCCGGGGACGGAGGCTCCAAAAGACGTCCAGTTTCAGTTCAGCCAGTCTCAACAGGATCTATTCGTAATGAGCTGAATTTTCTCTTCGAAACTCAGGAACTAAAGAAAAAGAAAGAAGCTAAGAGGAGTTTAAAACCAAAAGCTCGATTAAGAAAACAAACAACATCGACTCCTGCCAAAGGAAACAAGAAAGCACCGAAGAAAGCAACCGATTTGAAAGCTTCTGAGACCTTGTCGAAGAAGTCGAGGGAAAAAGTTCAAAAGCTGTCAGCACAAGGTTGCAGTGACGAAAAAGAGCAACATAGTGTAGGTCTAATTCGAAATGCTGTCAAATCATCAGCGTCAAAACGAGTTGTTCCTTCTCACGTGAAACAGCTCAAGCGATTTTCGGTACCAGATGATTCCTCGTCTTCACCGTCAAACACGTCACTTTCACAATGGTCTGATTTCGTGCCAAGATCTTTACAGAGTCGTTCCTGCTCATCCATATCGAGCTGGGCTTCGGGATCGGGTAATGCAAGGCTTGATAGATCAAGACCTAGATATCAGGCAGTTCAAGAGACAATGCCATCTACGTCTGGACAACCAAGTCGTCCAAAGTTCAAACGGCGCAACTCTCCCCATCCACGTCTTTTTAGAACAAAACGGGCCAAAATTCAGTCGTGCGTCAAACGGTCAAGGTCAGCTTCTACCACGTCTTCAGCCAGTAGGGTCTCGGGCACACCTCTGAAACGCAAGATCAAACAAGGATGCACCAGACCCGTGAGGCGTGGTGCTAAATCGAAAAAAGCTATGGCCAGCAGAACTCCAAAACGAGGCAAACAGTGATCAGTCACTTTTTGTTATGGCCTTAATTTCTATTTATTTACTTTTCCAGCTTCAAGGTATGTCTTATAACAGGAAAGCAAAAGTACTTATGAAGAGCGATTAAGTATTATGACCAGTGCAAAATGTCATCACCGTAATATGACATCAAGTAATCCATTTCTCATAATCAATTAATAAACCAACGGATTTTCTAGTTAATTTTTTATTAAGTTTTATTTAAAACGGTATGTAAGGGCGCACACCATAATCAAGTGATGATTGACAGGATAGCAAGTTACAAACTGTAGATTAAAGTAAAACGCTTTTTTATTTCTAGCTATCGGGTCAGTCGACAGCAAGTACGGGCCATACAGTTGCATTGTTTTCGACAATATTCAATCACACCTCAATACAGTACACACTGTTCTATTCTCATGGACACCATTCATCCACGGAACAGTGAACACCTGTTTGTGACTTTAATAATAAGCGCGCTTATTAAACAGCAATGTCCGATTGGCACCGTGTCTTTCTTCTGCGACACTTCTGTCATTTATAATGATTCCCACGCCATTCAGATGTCACAGACAGGCAGCAAGAAATGCCACGATCCCTTTGCATCATTTTGAAGCATTACAATGGCAGCGTCGGAGCACCCCGCCCGAGTTGGCATTTTCGCCTAAATGCTGATGAAACACCCGAATTGAAACAGGTGACAGCTCATATCGCTTGACAATGTATGTACTTTGCTGGCAGCATCGACAGCACATCTGCAGAACACATTGCGACAGCAGCAATAAATACGCGTCTCAGTCCCAAAAGAACCTACTCGTGTTTCTTTTTATCGTCGGCTTTGGCGCTTCTCAGCGCCACGACGTCCTGCGGCTGGTCGGCGGCAACGACCGAGTGAGGCTCATCGAAGGAGCTGCGGCCCAGCAGCGAGCCGATGATTCCTGTGAAAATGTTTCCGGGCCGGGGACGGTAGGGCACCGGACGCGGCCGCACCGGGCCCTCGGTGTAGTCGGCCGTCTTGCAGGTCTTGTGCCGGAGACAGACGTCGTAGCAGCAGAGGTCGACGGTGGAGCACTCAGAGTCCGAGTAGCACTCGGTGGGTGCTCCGAAGGCCGAGTAGACTCGCGTGCACACCGCAGGGGACGGCGGGCAGATCTCTACAGGCGCAGAGGGCCGAACGGGTGGGGGTGGGGGTACGGGTACGGGTAGGGGTGGGGGTAGGGGTGGGGGTAGGGGTAGGGAACTTTGCGTCAATCAGTCGACCTGAACCCAGACAAAACATATTACGAACATATGGGCATTGACACCAGCAACGCGTTTTATGGCAACCAGTCATTTCGATGGAGCATGTTCTATTCAACTGCAGCACCAATACACAATGTATACTCTAGCGCCCCTATTCAATGGCCCTTTTGATCACTGAATATTTTTTCTCGAAGGGGTAGTGAAATCCGCTATGCAAACTTTTGCACCGATCTTGCTTATGCATATTGCATGCAACAAGGTTTTGGAAGGCAGCAATGTGCTTGACATTGATCAGGGAGAACAAAGGGCTGACAGACGATGCTAAGCGTCGCCATTGAACTTCACGTGGATGCGAGACCATGTTAGTTCTATCAGCGTGCATAACATGACTATAGGAGGCCGGGGTATGTCCCTGACGCTGAATAAATATGTGCACGTCTAAGACCCCGTGCAGAGGTTCAGGGTCATGACCTTCAGAGGGGAGATCTTTGATTTGATTGAGCAATGGAAAAATTAAAAATGTCCCTGACAGTTTTGAATAGATTCTCATTGCTCACAAAAGTTCCGGAATCGTGAAGCTGTGCTATTTTCTAAACTGAGACGACACCTGACTCTCCCGTCGTCATCAAGAGCCCTTTCAATCGGTTCACACCAAATTCGTAAAATGCCGGCCGCTAGACCACAAGCTCAGGTGTTTCAGAAAGGGTTACGCTCATGACTACTTACTCTGTCGCGTCGGGTAGGGGTACGGTGGCCTGGGGTAGACTACGGGCGCGCTGTGGTCGCAGCAGTAGTACCGGGTTCGGCCGTGGAAGAGGCCGGGACGGTAGTTGTCGTCATAACGGCACCAGTTTCTGTCGAGCAGTAATGGGAACGTGTCAGAAAGGGCACAGGTGGAAATAGTCACTGGAACACTTCAGGTCCAAAATAATTTTCATACTGCTCGTAAGGTCTGAGACGAGGCTTCAATGTTTTCATTTTATTTTATATGATCGATAAGCTAGCGTGTTTTGGATATCTATCATTTTTGTTCAACCATTTTTAGTCTTCTCGCCACTCATGATGCTAGCGGGGACTGGCCGAACATAAAAATTATGATTGTACGTACTTGCAGCCGGAGGGGCGCACGTAAGGGTTGCCGGTGCCCGGGTAGGGGTCTGGGTAGGGGCCCGGGTAGTGTCGATCTGGGTAGTAGCTGTCCGGGTAGCTCTGGGCGTGTCTCAAGGCGTGACGGTCCTCGTGCTCGCCCAGCACGACCACCAGACTCAGAGACAACAGCAGTAGCTTCATCCTGAAAGAAGATCACGCGGGCTGGATGTGAAGACTGCAGGAGCGAAAACAGAAATGGTAACCTAGGGAAGCCTCAGGTAAATTATGACGATAATGATTTTTACAGTGTTTGTATTAAACTTTACTATCAGAGAAAGCGGCAGCTTAATTTCTTAGCTAGCCTTTGATCGGAGTGGGTGCTTTCCTAAAACGGCCAAAGTTAGGGTTGCTTTACTGAAAGTTAAATGCATTTTTTACTTAAACCTTTACTGTGCAAGTCATTAGGCAAGCGGCACACGTAGTGACGTATCCCGTACACTACCTGTTCGCTGTCTCAGTATGTTCTGTCTCTTCTGCAGCGAGTCACCTGCACGCCTCTGAGGTATCCACTGGCGGCCAGCGGACAGGTGCCGCCTTTATCTGCCCCTCTGCACGGCGGCGCCTCGGGTCAGGGCCGGCCCTGAACCGGCAGCAGCCCGGCTGGGACTTCCAGCCGCGTGGTGACGGTCCTGGAACATCCCGTCCCCTCCCGGCGCGGCTGGACAAGGTGCGATGTTCCCCCTGATGACCCTGAGACGGCCAGTGGGCTACTGACCGAGTGCCGCCCAGCCGAGAACGATTGTGTAACGCAGATGCGTTACATTTTTTCATCTTTCATGCTGAACTGCAAGCTGTGCCACAAGCTGAAACACGGCCATCTGCGAGCGCCGCACAGACACGGTCAGCCGGCTAAATCGGCTGTGATACCCTCTCTCCGTCCCAGCTGGCGTCCACACAGACGGCGCAGTCGGCTCTGACAAACAGGGGTCCTCTATAGATGACCACCCCACTTCATGAGAACCCGGATCTGAAGCCAACAAATAGCATACCGAAACGCGCCATTCTGCCAGCCTCGAGCCATTAATCAGTTTAACCTTTGGAAAACAAGACTCTGTCCCACGCTCGGCACCCCGCCAGAGAACAAGGAGAGGGGAGTGCAGACCGGCCCTGATTTGAACCAAAACAAGAAAGGGGAGCGGAGACCGACCCGGCTTGTACGAAAACAGGATGAAATGGAACTCGGTCGCCAACGACAAAACATAGGACATCTGGCCGGACCTGACTTCAAAACAAGGGGAGCAGAGGGCCAGGCCCGCCACCTGGCGCCTCAGGCGCCGTGAGCGCCGGCGGCGAATTCCACCCGATCGCTGCGTGAAAGGGTGCGACTGCCATGGCCGGAGGGGAACCGAACTTTGTCAGCAAATCACGAACTTTCGAGGGCGGAGCCGAGTGCAGCTTCTGAGAATGGAGGACGGAGATTGGACAAGGTGATGCTGCCCGGCCCTCTGAAGTATGACGTCATCAGAAGTATAAGTTGATGAAACGGAACTGAAAAGCTCTCTCGGACGACGCATTCCGCGGCTCTCTGGCTCTCTCTCGGACGAGGCATTCCGCGTCTCTGGCTCTCTCTCGGACGACGCATTCGACGCCGCTTTTCGCTCTCGGCTGACATCTGACATCGTGGACAGCCCACGAGACACCAGCGGCTGGCATCACGGCACCGGCGGCGGCCCCGGCCGCTTGGCCGGGCGCTGGACGGACACGGCCATCATGTCAGCGACTCCATCTCAAGTAAGGTCACGGTGATCACGGGCACGCACCTAGTCCCTAAATCCTTCAAATAATCACCCCCCCCCCCTTCGTTACTGCTATGTGAGCCACATTATGTTTCCTTTTTTTTGGTGTCATTGCGCAATAAATTAGGCCATTCAGTTAAGGTAGTTCAATTTATTTTGAGAACCTTCAGTCTAGGTAGCTTAATTTAACAATCCGATTTCGGTCAATTATTTAACTATGGGCGTGGTGCGAGACGCGTGCCGACGTGGAATGGACCCTCATCCGGCGCCCCGTGGTGATTAAGGCGGATGGAGGGGATTATGCTCCGTGGGGAGTCGGGAAAGGGGCGGGCGACGCGACTTTGTACCGCACCGCGCGGCGTGCGAGTTCCAAGTGCTGGACGGCCTGGTCCCAGAACGTTTCGTAAAATTTGGCATGTAAAGGAATGAAACGCGTTGTGTCAGGGAGAATGTAAATAAATGGGACTTGTAAATATCGTAATACGAGTGTGACAAGTGATGAAGGGCAGGGACCGGAGGATAGAACATAACAGGCCATATGCCAGCCACACAGTCGGGAGAGCGGTCGTTTTCAAGGTGTCTGGCTCGTCACAGTAATTTACAACGATCAGTTTTCTTTATCTGCTTATTTTACACAGTACACAATTACAAGGATTCTACATGCACACTGGACCTAACCCAACTTGTCTCATACTGGTGGGTTCCACTGGTTGATTTCCGAGGGCTGCTAAGGCGGCTGACCTACTTCCTGCTATACCACATTCCAAGTTCCTTGACATGGCTCGTACCAGTGGATTCCTGGTACTATTTCCTTATCAAATTAGCAAACGGCCAATTACAAGGATTCTACACGCACACTGGACCTAACCGAACGCATTTCACACTGGTGGGTTCCACTGGTTGCTTCCAAGTGCTGCTGAGGCGGCTAACCTATTTCCTACGTCACCATATTCCAAAATTCCTTGACATAGCCCGTACCAGTGGATTCCTGGTACTAATTCCTCATCAAATCATTCAACAGTTCGAATACAAAGATTCTGCAAGCATACCGGACCTAACCGAACTCGTTTTATACTGGTGGGTTCCACTGGTTGCTTCCAAGTGCTGCTGAGGCGGCTAACCTATTTCCTACGTCACCATATCCCAAAATTCCTTGACATAGCCCGTACCAGTGGATTCCTGGTACTAATTCCTCATCAAATCATTCAACAGTTCGAATACAAAGATTCTGCAAGCATGCTGGACCTAACCGAACTCGTTTTATACTGGTGGGTTCCACTGGTTGATTTCCAAGTGCTGCTGAGGCAGCTAACCTATTTCCTACGTCACCATATTCCAAAGCTCCATGACATAGCCCGTGCCAGTGGATTCCTGGCACTATTTCCTCATCAAATCATTCAACAGTTCGAATACAAAGATTCTGCAAGCATGCTGGACCTAACCGAACTCGTTTTATACTGGTGGGTTCCACTGGTTGATTTCCAAGTGCTGCTGAGGCAGCTAACCTATTTCCTACGTCACCATATTCCAAAGCTCCATGACATAGCCCGTGCCAGTGGATTCCTGGCACTATTTCCTCATCAAATCATTCAACAGTTCGAATACAAAGATTCTGCAAGCATGCTGGACCTAACCGAACTCGTTTTATACTGGTGGGTTCCACTGGTTGCTTCCAAGTGCTGCTGAGGCGGCTAACCTATTTCCTACGTCACCATATTCCAAAATTCCTTGACATAGCCCGTACCAGTGGATTCCTGGTACTAATTCCTCATCAAATCATTCAACAGTTCGAATACAAAGATTCTGCAAGCATGCTGGACCTAACCGAACTCGTTTTATACTGGTGGGTTCCACTGGTTGATTTCCAAGTGCTGCTGAGGCAGCTAACCTATTTCCTACGTCACCATATTCCAAAATTCCTTGACATAGCCCGTGCCAGTGGATTCCTGGCACTATTTCCTCATCAAATTATCCAACGGTTCGAATACAAGGACTGTGCACGCACATTGGACCTAACCGAACGCATTGTACACTGGTGGGTTCCACTGGTTGAATTCCATGTGCTGCTGAGGCGGCTAACCCATTTCCTACCTTACCATATCCCAAGTGTCCTTGACATAACCCGTGCCAGTGGATTCCTGGTACTACCTCCTAAGCAATTCACCAATGTCCCGCACACAAGCACCACGCATATACAAAGTCGCACCTGTCCAATTGCATAATCATCTGATGAATAGGGATTGCGGAACCGGGGAGATAGATGATGCACGTCACGCCCCTGTGCGTGGAAAGTCCACCGACGCGGCTACGGGTTAGGAGGGAGATGAGAAGCGAGTGAAATGGAAGAAGACTGTACACGTAGAGGAATCGGATTTCCTGAATGAAGCTCAGCTCGGATAGACCTCACTAGCTAGTAGGCCTCGCTTGGGTAAGCCCTGGATACGTGCAATAAGTCGCGAAGTGAAGAGAAAGGATGAGAGCGAGTTGAGGATCGATTATTGAGGATGAGTGCATAGCTGACGAAGGCTAATCCGTTCGGTTGCTGGCGCGGGCCCCATAAAGCCGTGGCTATACGGAGACGATGCAGGCAGCCCGGAGGGACCTAGTGACCCCGCCCGGTTTTAAAAGATAGGTTAGGTCCGCTATCGGTCCATTGAGTGATCAGCGCAGGATGACATTCGATAAGCGACGTAGGTAGTTTCGGAGATGGTTAGGACCCCAGGCGTCCCAGCGAGGAGACGTATGCCGCCGGTTAAGTAATGTCCCGCGAAGAAACGTGTGATGCTGCAGGACGGGGGTGAACATTAAATACCAAAGCATGCGAGTCGGGTGATCGCGGTAAGTCGGTACTGGCCACCCCGCTGTCAGTCGATTTACTCCGGCCGTGCAGCGGTCATTTCGGATAGGTCTGTGACGACAGCTTAACTACCAGCAACGGATAGATAGGGCTTCGGGCACCTATAACGCTGGTAGTCGTGGATTGTGTGAAGCCAACGGAGGCTAACCCGTTCGGTCGCCGGTGCTGTTTCAAAAGCCGTGGCTATACGGAGACGATGCAGGCAGCCCGGACGGACCTAGTTACCCAGCCCGGTTTCAAAGTTTAGATAAGCCCACCGCGGGCCGTGGTACGCTTAGTGTTCGTTTTCTTATAGGCAATTTGGCATAACTGGTAGTCATGGATTCGTGTAAAGCCGACGAACGACTAATCCCTTTCGGTCGCCGGGGGCTGGCCCGAAAACCGCGGCTATACGGAGACGACGCAGGCAGCCCGGACGGACCTTAGTTACCCAGCCCCGGTCTCAAATTTCAAATAAGTCCCCCGCGGAAACCGGACTACACAGTGTCCTGCGAGCCGTAGTCTCGGAACCGCTGGCCGAAGGACATTTATGTTTTTTGTGTAGGTAGTTCGACATGGTGATGGGATGGACCGCAATAAGTCACGTAAGGCGAGGGTCGAGTGCCGAAATCTGTGGTGGGTCGTATCTC
Source organism: Amphibalanus amphitrite (assembly GCF_019059575.1). Lineage (NCBI taxonomy): Eukaryota > Metazoa > Arthropoda > Thecostraca > Balanomorpha > Balanidae > Amphibalanus > Amphibalanus amphitrite. The sequence goes on from NW_024881617.1 coordinate 1,003,774, forward strand.
TAATTGTGTAGCGTGAGCATTATGAGGCGTTTGTCTGATGTACGGAACATTGTGGTTATGAAGGGATAATGGTTAAATGAAATTTAAGGCCAATGACTCGATAACGACTTTGCGCGCGCCCTAGCACCACCGGGGGAAGTTAGGAAAAAGGGGAGGGACCGGAGATGGTCAGCTCTGGTAAATTACGAGGTATAAGTGGACGAATGGCAGGGTTGTAAGGGGATGGATAAATGGACGAATGATTGATACATATATCTGGTGGGAGATGACCCTCAAGCTAGGAAGGGCGCTGTTGTTTGAGAGTGGGACCTTGGGTTATGTAGAGTTGAGTTCTTATTTCAACGTGATCAAGGATAATGGGTTATTATTTATCTCTCCTCCCGTTCCTTAACCCTGGCCTATGTGTTTCCGATGATTGATCGCCCCGGAGAATGTAAAGACAGAGTCGGAACGGGTTCGCGAGGGGCTGGACACAGAGAAGGGCTTCTAGGAGCGCACCGACAGAGCTCTCTTCATCTCTATCGAAAGACGCCTGCCCGGTTAGCTCCGCAACGCCGCGAAACCCCGCTACAATTGTATTCTCTGCAGCGACCGTCTGCATCACACCGACCGGCATAGTGCATGTAACGCAACTGATCTGTACATTGATCATTGCTATTTGTCTATTTTGATGCCAAAAACATGGAACATTGACAGCCATTTCAGCAAAATGTAAAACATGACCCGGATGCCTTAGCATTTAAATATTAGTAAATGTATCTTTCAAACGGATTGGCACATTTTTCAGTGCCTTTAATCGCTTTTAGAAAATAAAAATCGTAAGCCAAAATGTTACGTGCGATAGTCTCGCATCCGTAGAATGTTCGAAAAAAATATTCATTTTCTTTAGCAATGATCCGATGACAAATTAACAAATATAAATCAAAATGAGAAATGCTTTCATAAAATGTTTACACGAAGACAACCACCAGAACTTAAATATGGAAGCTCATCATGCATAAGTCATATCTCCATGGGGACAACGAACCCCTACATCCACCGCACCCATGATATACCTTACTGCAGGTACGTACATTCCCGACGGCATTTAAATCGCTGTAAACCCTTAGCTCCGGGTCGGACTGAGGCCCCGGGCCGCGGGGGGTGCGGGGCGGCACTGCAACCTCACGCGACCTTGATCACGAGAGGCCTCAGGCAGCCACAAAAACTGTCCTCCATTCGGTCGCTCTCCCGTCGCCTCTTCCTCTTCTCATTCCTCTCTCCCTGGCACCTGTTCCAGCTACCTGGGAAGTGTGGGGGTTTCCCGATGAGTGGCCATAGTACGGGATTTACGCGCGGCGTATGTGGTGCGAAGGACGTTGACGACGGCGATGCATTGCAAGGTAAGTAAGTGGTAAGTGAGGGAGGCGAACACGTTTTTTTATAACGTAGGCAGTACGGCAGTATTGAGCAATGTGTGTAACTGGCACTGCCATTTCACTAAAATACTCAGTACCAATTGGGTATTGCAATGCAATCAGTAATCAATTATATTTACATTTTATGAATAGAAACTCACATTTACATTTTAAAGATATTATGAAATTAATGGTAATAAGGTAACAACTGTGATGCATCAAAGTAAGGAATGGTGTATGTAAGTGACGCTCTGACTTCTATCTTGCAAGGCATGATTGATGCAATAACGGCAATATTTGAAAGAAACAGGCATGTCGCGAAGAGCTAAGACAGCCACACATTCCCACTAAATCGCAATACCAACAGGCAACACAATGGCACATGTTGCTCGTCGACCACCGGTCTTTATAATTGACCACACAAGTCGCATTTTAAAACGGCGGAGCTGTGCTGTGTGTCCTGCTGATAACAAGAAAAACGTCAGAAGCAGAAACGACAAAACAAGGTTGGATTTCTATTTATGTAGAAACTGCCTCTGTCCCAAGCTCTGTCCAATGTCTGTGTATACGTGAGGTGGTTATTGTCTAGCAATTTCGTCCTTTTTTCCAGTAATGCCATTGTTTATTTTCTTATTGCATGGTTGATATGTTCCATTATTTGATAACTAGGTATTCTTGTTTGGACAATAGGACCAGTTTTTAAAATTCCGAGCTTACTCATTTTAGGTATTCTGAATTAGTATTGACTCACCTGATGCACATACTTTTCTTAATTTAATCGCCCTTAGGTATATGGGGCTTTCGAATATTTCGATAACTTGTTATTTCCCTTGATAAATATTTTACGATTTCGATCTAAATAATTAAAACGTAACAATAATTACAGGGATCTAAGCATTACATAAGAAATAAACTTTCAAGACAGTAAGCAACAGAAATAGCGATGACAAATAAATAAGTTACAGTTGCAAATTTTCTTAGGATCATTGACATTTATCATTCTACCACCTATTATATCGTTTTGCTTGTTTTCAGCCTGTAGGGCAAATGGCGATTGCCCACTAAATTAGCTCGTCACAAACCTCACGAAAGTCGGTAAAATATAGCTACCCTCGGTAATCAGGCATGTGGTGAGTGATCACCGAGCATGCACACTATGCGCGCTTATATAATGAGGCAAACATGTTGATCTAAAGCTACGCACAAAGCTGGGGAGCCATACATTCTGAACACATTTATACCCACATATATGCTATGACCCACACACAGAAAAATATTAACACCGTTAGCGGTGTAATTGCACAGTACATATCTGAGCACTTGAGGAAAGTTAATTTAGTCCCTTCCCCGCTTAACTTACTCGCGCTTCTAAATGAACACCAGAAAGAAGGTAATAGAACACTGTTAGGAGGGTTGGGTGTTTTGCTACATGTAGTAAAACACCCAACCCTCCTAACAGTGTTCTATTACCTTCTTCCTGGTGTTCATTTAGAAGCGCAAGTAATTTAAGCGGGGAAGGGACTAAATTAACTTTCCTCAAGTGCTCAGATATGTACTGTGCAATTACACCGCTAACGGTGTCAATATTTTTCTGTGTGCACATATATGTAACAAATATCCATTTTGATATGTGAACAATGAAAATGCCATCTGATCACATTTACAGCTGAGCGCGGATAAAAATATGTAATAAACACATACGGATCACCACCTCACTGCCAATCAGGCCGCTGTTGAAGTGCTGAAATGTATGTAGATAGGTTCTAATTGAAATTGAGAAAGCATACTAAGCGAATTATGCAAGACTTTGAATAGGCTTTGAAATGGACACCAATCACAATCAATCTGCGTCCCCTCGCGTATCTAATCCAGGAAGCACCGGATGCATGACAACCAAACTCACTAAGAATACAGCTAAGATTAACTGGCATATGTTCCACTGAGCAGCCGGTTATCCGCTGCAGTACCTATTGGGCATTCCTCCCCCTCCCCTTCCCCGCGACCTCGCCGGACAGGCTGGGCCAATCCCAAGGCTATATAAACCAGGTAGAACGCTCCGGGAAAAAAGTTGGAAACAATAAATTAGTTGCAGCATTCCCTGATGACGCGAATGTGGGTCAGCGGCCGGCGGCCGGCGGCCGCTAACACTGTATGAGGATGAGTGCACGGAACTTTTGCTTGTTGGAGATTGCGCTAGGCAGTTAAATGTTAATGTTAGGATATGTTTCGAAAGTAAATTGAACGACGCTTCGAACGCCGTCAATGAATTTGCGATGCGACGCGTATTTGTTTAGTTAGAGCCGGCGAACTTTTACCTTCCGACCGCGCGGGGGGCGATATGGTGCCACACTGACGGTTTTTAAGATAGCTCAAAATTCTTTTAAGCTATAGAGCCGAAATTTGCCTCGTCTAATCTTTTGATCAAGCTGGATCTTCTGGTACAGGTTGCATATTTAAGGTACGTCAGGTTTTTGACCTATGTTGTCGCTCGTGAGCCTCTGCACAGTCCAAAAACAATGCAATTTCTGAACACTCAGTGCCAAGAAATCCTTCACACAAAGATGACACTTGGCAGAAAGAAGAGCTGTCGTTTTCTTATCGTTCGTATGTGTCGTGTTTTCACAAGAGTTTAGTAAGGTCAGGTCCGTCACGTGACCTCCCCTCATAACTCAATAGGTTTACTTTCATAGAAGCGTTTATCAATCGCCGGAAATCTTAGCCAATCCCACTGGACACTGGATCCATACCCACATGGGGCCCTCCTGACTGGCCACTCCCTCTGAAATTCACAATAACATTGGGCTGCGGCCACGGTTATGTATTAATGCTTTTCACTGACAGAAATACAACAACTTCAACCACCACAGTGCACGCCGCCACAACAGTCCGACCCACGTCCCTGATATCGACTAGCACCCGGCCGGATGCACATACGCGGAGCCAATCAGTCCGAATATGTGACCTGAAGCTTACAATTGCTGTGTCGCATGGCGCATGGCACAGGACGATTCCTAGTAGCTGTCGGCTGAAGTGGAGAAACAGCACGTTGCGACACACCGCGCCGGCGACAGAGCTCAGCAGGGCTGGTTTGAAGCTAAAGCCGGAGGTAAGGGCGGACACAGGCACATACATTGCAGGACAAATAACAGGATGTCAGTTAGGGATATAATTCAAGACGATTGATTCAAGACGGACTGAAATAATGCACATTCTCCTCACTTAGATACCAACTTCAAACTTGACATTTATAGCACCACGGAAACAATTGGCACACAGGAAAGAAACAAAAGATGAGGTGTTTTTAGCTCAAGGAGGTAAAAAGAGGTTGCATATGATGGAACAGCCCGAAGTGCAGACAAGCACATATTTTTGGTAATAGCTATCAGTGCAGACAAGCACATATTTTTGGTAATAGCTATCAGCTGTCCTACTTCTCTTCTCCCTTCACCAACTGCTGCAAGTAGTTTTATGAAGCCAAGGGAAATATGCCTACATCATGCATGTAAGCTCAAAATGCATTACAAAGGAAGGTTATCTAAAGAGAATAGTGGGCAAAAGCATTTCGTAGTTAATTATTCAAAACTGCACACAGGGCAAACATAAAAAGCAGCAAGTGTAGTGTTCTGTTATGCTTAAAAATAGTCCAAAACAAAATACAATCTTTTCTTGTTTGAATTGGTTGTTCTTCTATGCCACTTCATCCATATCTTGATTACAGATGGGCTGTTACTGTAGGCTGATTAAGTGACACTTAATTGCCTTTGTGCGAGTTTCAGTTGCAGCCTCCTAGGTAGGTACTGCACTGGAAAGCAGATTGAATTGAATGCCTCTGAAAGATAGGAATATAGGCAAAGTTAGCTGTAGTAGTGTCAATGATAATAGACATGACATTTTTGTCTTTTGACATACATTTGTTCAAGTACAAAAAGGTACAAAATAAATTGGTTTGTTTCAAGACAGCACACTGCACAAAGCCGCACAGACATTACACAAGCATATGAAATTGGTACACATAAAACTTGATGATTAAAAAGGTCAAAACTAGCAACAATAATTAATTGAAGTAAAAGTTACAATCACAATCATTTGATTTAAAGTGACTTGACAAAGTCACAAGACGCAACGCTCCTATTCACTTAAGAAAAGTTTTTATGCTTTCATTATCCTCCACATATCAACCAGCTTGATACCAGGCTGTGCAATAGTGGGTACATAACCCCATGTTTTCATTTTATTAGAGCAAGTGGGGTTACAACAACAATGCTAATGTCAAACCCACATCTGCAACCTGTACTGAAGTTTCAATCACCTTACAAGAGCACCTTCTGGCAGTTTGATGGGCAGAATGGTCATAACTACTTTCTCCTCATATTCAACACAAATTATCTCTTATACAGATACAGTTAAGACTTGGTTATGGCAAGCATTTTCGAGAAAAGATATGATAAAAGTCCAAGACAAAGGTCGAGAGAAACAACACCAACATAAAACACCGACTATGTAGCACTAATACTATCAAATTCATAAAAATATATACATGAGTCGATCAGAAATTCACTGTAGATTTCGAAAATGGTGTCAAATGCCACTCAAATACCCCCATTCGCATGTACGAAGCAATATAACACTGACCTTCAGTTCCGCGTGCCATTCCCCATAGGCCACTGTGTATTAAATAACGCGTTCACTGATCGCAAAAAATGAGACCCACATATGACGCGTTTGCTACCAGCCAATCAGCGCTCGACATGCCGAGCGCTGATTGGTGGAGAGGGCCGTCGTCAGCAGTCCATTACATGTTGTTTTCCTTGAACATATACGTGAGCAGCTGATGCTGCTCACGGGTTGTTTCCATTTTTCGTAATGCTGAAGGCACGGGAGCGAACCCCCCTGGCCAATCCCTACGCTGATGACGTCACGCGTGCTGACGATTGAGCGCGGCGGAAACGGCCCACCGTTCTAGAGCCAGCTCGGGCAACCACGACAGGGCGGAGGGCTGAGGCACGAAAGAACGGAGAAATCCCATCGGCAGATCGTCGACTGTGGCGTGACAGGTATGGGACGACATACACATTACGCAGTACTATGACGACGCACGGATGCGTTGTGTCGTGCTCAGTCTTAGAACGCAACACGGATTCTTTCACCTGCTCAGAAATATTGCTGGAATTTCTGCACCTCTCCATCTCATTAGCACGGACCTTAGCATGCCCCCTGCCCGTATCACTGCACATCTCTGCCATTACGAGGTCTTTGCACCGTCTTGCACGCTCACCACTTCCCCTATACAATTACCGTTCCATCGGCGTTACAACGATAGCACCTCGCTGCCGTGAGAGGGTGGGAGAGCGATCGTGGCCTTGCCGGCAAGCCCTGGTGGCCCACTCGGGGGTCACTGCGCAGGGGGCCGACCAAGGCTACCGGGGCACCTGCGCCGGTCAATGTGGGCGGCGCAGTACCTATGGGAAGGCGATGTAGGCCGAGGGTGGCCGGTTGGTAGGAAGACGGGCGTGGCCCGTACCAGGCGGCGAGCGGTGACGCATGCTTGGACGACCATAGACGGGCGAACAATCCACAGCACACGACCATGATGCAATGAGGAAGCAGAGAACAGCGATGTCTCACAGCTGTGGTTTCGCCGACACCGGCTCTGACGAACTATGATCATTCTCAATACACCTCTCGTCTCTCGACACGTTCGGACGTGACTCTCACCTTCGGTGCCTTCGCGACATTGCTGTGTTAGCTCTCTTACCATTTCAGTAACCCGCGCCCTGATGGGGGGGGGGGCATTTTGCCCCCCCCCTGTGGTTTTTCTTTAATAGCGAGAAAACGGCGGCGCGCAGCGCCGCCAAATTTTGGGAACCTTCCCGGGCATCAATTTGACATCTTCACACAAAATTTCAAGTCACAGATCACTTTGGGTCAGGAGTTATTGAGGTCAAACTGAGGTCATGTTCCAGTAAAAATGAGCAAAAAACATGACATCTTGAAACGCTCACCAAATCTACAGCTTACAAGCAATTTTAAAGTTCTTCATGTGGTTGTGTAGAAAAAAGACGGCGCAACAAAACTGCTATCTCGGATTTTTAAAATTTTGGGTTTTTTACCCCAGAAAATAAAAAATATATTTTTTTAAAAGAAAAACTCAAAACATTCCCATTTTTTCCGAATTTCGAAAAAACGGAACATATGTGGTAGTCCCTGCACTGTTCGATATACATACCAAATTGTAGATCGATACCTCCTTTTTTGGCCACGTTATAGCGAAAAAACTGTTCAAAATTGATGACGTCAAATTTTCGAACTCAATTTTTAGCAATTCTAGACCACGTAACGCACTGGCGGATCCAGACTTGCGTTTTGGGGGGGGCCAACTCCTGCAAGTAACCAAACCTAGGGTACCCCCAAATCCTGTTTTCTCATCGGATTTAGGCCACTTATTTTTTCGTCACAGCCCTGAAACGATAATTTTTTTAAACTAAAAATAAAAAATATAGAAATGGTAGCCCACCCAACCCGAGCCTAAATATTACTTTGAAAACACTTCAAATTGCTTTTGTCGACCAGTTAGCCCGCTCCGGGTCGGTGCTTGGCGCAGCTTTCGCGGGCTGGGAGGTGTCGGTTGGACCCCCTGCCGTTCGACCCCTGATTAAGCTAGAGCTCGCGGAAAAAAAACAGGCGTGTTGCCCGTGAGTGACGAGACGAAGCCGATGATACCCGATTTTTAGGTCCTTGGTCATTGGTTGACCTTCCAGGGCGGTGTTTCACGGTCGTGCCGACAGCCGCTGCCAGCGCATTCCGCGAGCTAAGGTCAACCTTCGGTGGTGTTGTGGGTATAGTATAGGCTTGTTGATGTCTCCATTGAAACCAAAAGTGCCATCAGCGCTGGCAGCGGCTGGCAGCGTGCCGTGAAACACCGCCCAGGTCAGGTCACAGACCCAAAAGACGGGAAAATCAGGACCTGTCAGAACCTCCTAAAGTAAGGCTGTAATAGATTTGTTTTGGTGCTGATCACAAATTTCATGATAGTTTGGATCATAGATTATGTCTTCATGCGTTTAGGCCATGTCGGGGCAGGTCAGGTCAGGTCAACCAGTAGGGGTACTTATGGGCGTCCGTATAGCAGGTGTCCACTACCACTGGCAGCTACGTTACATGATACGAAGGCATCAAAACTACTTCGTAAATGTTCAAATGGTTGCAAAATGCTAAATTCAAAATCGGCTAAACGAAACTATCCTAGAAACATGCTAAACTCGGAAAAGTGCACCGAGGTCATCAAAGGTCAATGACCTGACTTGACCGTAAGGTGACATTAGCATCCACCCTAATGCATGGGAGCAACATCATATCCTGTAAAAGCGCGGATAATGTGAGCCGACATACGCCGAATCGCGATTCCGGCCAAACATGGCCTCCAACATGGCCAAACATATGGTGCGTTCGGAGAGGCACATTCCACGTGGAATCCGTTGAATATTCCATGCGCGCGGAATATTCCCGGAGATTGGCCGTTCAGAGAGATACGCCTCCGAACGCGGCACGGGGAATATTCCCGGGGACGGTGAAATATTCCATGCTCTCCGAACGCACGGATAGTCTCGAGACATAGGCCACAAGTCAAAGTTCACTTGGGTCAGGGTCATGAAATTTTCAGACTTTGTCAACATGAGGGTACTAAAGTTTCGTCGCGATCGGCTTCATGATAACTTACACGATAACTTCACACGTCGATCGAGAGTTAAAGTATGCAATAAGAACTTCTTGGGTGAAGACAAGACCAACACTTTTATCAAGCCAAGCTCACAGATTTTTAATGATACGGTATTTTCTCTCTACCTACTACGCTACCTTCTCACATTCATTTTTCTTAAGTGTTTTTGGGGACCAAAATATATGTTGCCCCTCTTCCAGGCTTGGGGGGCATGACCCCGTGGCCCCCCTGGATCCGCTAGGCCGAAACTAACTAGGCCATTTTCAAACGGTCTGATATTTCAGGTCATGGTTTGCAAACGGCCGGTGTTTTCAGGCTGTTTCATATGGTCTGACTGGGCCAGGCCGTTTGCAAACGGACCGAATTTTCATACGGCCTGTAACATATATTCAGATTTCGACATCTGTCGTAGCATCAAATGCTGATGTGGTGCACTCAAAAGCCGGAATTGGTCCTTGGATGCCGTAAGGACCCTTTTAAGAAATAAGTGACCCGACTGACCCCTTAGAGATTGGCCTGAGCTGTGACCGAAATAAGTCTTATACCGTTTCGCATGAAGGGACAAAAAGGTCCCTCATATGCTTCTTGTACAATTACGAAACAAAACAAGTTTTTTCAACGAAAACTCAGTGAGTGTTCCTAAAAAAATTTATTGCGCATATTCCGTGAATGAAAAATTGCCGGGTCATGTCAGGTCAGGCTGCCACAGCAAGTTTGGTAACTTGTCAGCTCAATCGATATTTATGCAATAAGACCTTCTCGGGTGACGATAAGACATGACGACACTTTATGAAGGAAGCTAGTAAACCCGGTAGTTTCTCCATAGGCGCGGGAACCTGGGGGAGGGGGCAGTGGTGGCAGCATGCCCCCCCCCCCAACTCTGGGGCCGTGGGGGCGGTGCCCCCCACAACTTTCAGACGGAATACCGCTCTTTTTTGCAAATGTTTTCTTTTTTTGTTGAAAAAGCCAAGAGATGAAAAATAAGTGGCCTAAAACCGATGAAAAAACTATATTTGGGGGATCCTAGGTTGATCTCTATGGTGTGCCCCCCCCCCTCTAAAAGTAGTTCCCGCGCCCCTGAGTTTCTCTACGCTGTTGAATCACCCTGCTGATCTAGCAAGTATCTACTACGCAACCTTCTCACATTAATTTTTCTTCAAGCGTTTTGGGGGCCAAAAGATATGTTGGCCCCCTCGTTCAGGCTTTTGGGGGGCCATGGCCCCGGTGGCCCCCCTGCAGATCTGAGATCCGCCAGTGTGGGCGGTGCCCCCACAACTTTCAGACGGAATACCGTCCTTTTTGCAACTGTTTTCTTTTTTGTTGAAAAAGCCAAGGGATGAAAAATAAGTGGCCTAAAACCGGTGAGAAAACTAGCTTTGGGGGGACCCTATAGGTTGATCTCTATTATGGTGTGCTCCCCAGTCTGAAAGTAGTTTCCGCGCCCCTGACTTTCTCTAAGCTATTGAATCACGCTGCGGATTCTAGTAGGTATCTACTACGCAACCTTCTCACATTAATTTTTCTTCAAGCGTTTTGGGGGGCCAAAAGATATGTTGGCCCCCTCTTTCAGGCTTTTGGGGGGCCATGGCTCCGGTGGCCCCCCTGGATCTGCCAGTGGGGGTGGTGCCCCCACAACTTTCAGACGGAATACCGTCCTTTTTTGCAACTGTTTTCTTTTTTTTGTTGAAAAAGCCAAGGGATGAAAAATAAGTGGCCTAAAACCGGTGAGAAAACTAGATTTGGGGGACCCTAGCTTGATCTCTATTATGGTGTGCTCCCCCAGTCTGAAAGTAGTTCCCTCGCCCTTGACTTTCTCTACGCTATTGAATCACGCTGCTGATTCTAGTAGGTATCTACTACGCAACCTTCTCACATTAATTTTTCTCCAAGCGTTTTGGGGGGGGCCAAAAGATATGTTGGCCCCCCCCTTACAGGCTTTTGGGGGGGGCCATGGCCCCGGTGGCCCCCCCTGGATCCGCCAGTGACGTAACGCAAAACAAAGACCACCATTGAACTCCCCGTGACGAACTGCATCGAATCAATACCCATTTTATGCAAAAATATCAACTTTGAAATTTGACCTAATTTGACCTGACCTTGACCTGGCTTTGACCTGACCTTCACCAAAACAATCTCAACTGACCCCAAGGGCTGCCTGTCCCACATAATCGCATTTGGCATATAAAATGAACCATAAAACATGCATCACATGATATTTTATATTGTGACCCTCAGTGACCTGACCTCTGTGACCTGACCTAGTATCAGTGACCTCAAATAGCATAATATGTGTTTGACGAACATTTCCCCATCGATGATTTTCAATGAAATGTATTTTACTCGATTTTACAACGCATTTCTTGAAATGCCTGTAAACGGTGAAAATAAGACCTTTGACCTGACCTGTGACGTCATCGGTTAGACCGAGGTCAATGAAATTGGGTCACAAGGTAGTTCCCTGGTAGGGCTATCCAACGCCGTTTGTCGCTTGTCGCTATGTTGCGTGGTTCTCGAGATCTTAGGGGGGGGGGGGGGGGCAAAATGGCTCCCCATCAGACCGCGTTGCTCGGCAGACCCCATCAGGGCGCGGGGTAACCGAGTGATCTGCCAGCAACACCATTTAGTCGGGTAAAGACAGGCGAGCGTTTTTTCAAGCTTACTTTTTTAGCGATTTTATGACTTGTTTTGCTTTTCCGTCGGACAAACTGAGAGAAGAAATACTAAACAGTATAATGCTATGATGTCGGGTTCGGAGAGGACTCGCCTTGTGATTAGCGGTGGCTCACAGGAGCAGAGCTCTAAGCTATTAATTAATTAATCAATTCATTCATTCATTCATTCATTCATGCGTAGGGCTTATTAGTACTTCATTCATTCATTCATTCATTCATTCATTCATTCAATCATTCATTCATTCATTCATTCATTCATTCATTCATTCATTCATTCATTCATTCATTCATTCATTCATTCATTCATTCATTCATTCATTCATTCATTCATTGCCATTCATTTGGTTATTTGAAGCTGCGCTATCCAATCAGTTTTGGTGGCACGAGACATCACCGATCGTTCCGGGCATCACAGCTCAGTCCAGCCATCATTGATCGGTCCAGAACGTCATTGATGGGTAAGGGTTCGATCTCTCGTGGCGCAGATGTCACTGATCGGTCCTGGGCCCAGTGGCGCCGGGCGGCTGATTCAAACCACAGGGGCGACTGATTTAAAAAGTCTATTTTAGCACAGTCCCCAGACGTCACCGCTCCGTCCTGGGCCCAGTGGCGCCCGTCCGACGGCTGATTTAAATAGTCCTTGCAAAGTCCCACTTCCGCGTCATGATAGCGTCTCCTCCGCCGTCTATGCTGCATAATGCAGGTGTCCCAAGGGCGGCGGTGTCCCGTCCCGCTTGGCTGAGTCGCAGGCGCTTCTGCGCCGCGAAAACTCATGGCGGTGGCGTCAGGGGGGCGGGGGAGGGGGGCTGGAAACACCCACTGAGCAAGACTGGTTCTGTGAAACCCGAATATAGGGCACGGTGTGTCTGATTGGTCGGTGACGTCACACGCGAGAATCGCGCCGTAAAACAAGTCTGAGAAAATTATAACAGGCTAAGGTAAAGGGATCCAGGAACAGGATATTGTGAAGAAACAAACGCGTTTTATTTGGTCTTTCTTGAAGACGCATATTAACCAACTGTAACCCAAAACCGAGGAGACGACGGTTAACCCTGTATTACAGTAACATGTTCCTCACATTTTTTTGCCTTTATATTTTTTTAAATCAGATACGTGACACACAACTGGATATAGATAAAACATGTCAATAGATGATGACTGTGGAGCGTGAATTAAGAAACGATATGCAACGCAAACTATACCCCATGGCCATCATTTTCAACACACAAAGCATTGAACATTTATAAATGACTGCTCTAAACTCTTCCAGGCCAGCAGGACTGGACAGTGGTCAGTGGACACGGGACAGAACATGCACTCATTTCACACTCTGTTACCACTTCAGGGCGCGTGGCGACTTCGGAGGTAGATACAGGGCTTTCGACGGCACTGGGTACAGGGTCGTCTCGGCGGTGTAGGACGGTGGTACTTTACCAAAGTCTTCTGGCATATTCTCGGCCAGTTCCGCTCCTGGCAACAAAAGTCCCATGGTTATAAGAGAAGAACGTATGTACAAGCTTTATGGCAAATTTAAAAGTTATCAGTTGATTGTGTTTTTATTCAAATAATGGAAAATGTCATTTTCATCACCATAATCATCAGCATACAACATGTAGAACACTCATTATTTGATAGGCATTCACTCCTCACCGACCGGGCTGTACTTTACGGGGACCCTGACGGCTTTTCGTGTAGAATTTAGCCACGGCCCAGGCCAGCAGGATCAAATACTCGAATAGTTCGGCGACCATGACCAGCGAAATCCCCAGATAGAGCGACATGGCGCCTCCGACACTGCTCACCAGGGAAATGTACTGTGAAAACACAGCCCATCACGTCAGTTGCCGACGGATCGAAATATGTAGTGACAAAAGATGTAATTATTATCGTTAGTTGTAAGTTAATATCAAATGTATTTGCAAATAAACTAATTCCTCTTCGTTTTCTGTAAGTCAAGCTACATGTGCTGCACGATAAGAGTCGAAAGTAAAGAAGAGTCTGCCATCCTCCTCAGCGCGGCGCATTCGGCCGAATGCCTCATCAGGGTGCAGCAGGTTAAAGGGGCCCTCCCACCTTCAAAAAAGTTAATGAATTGGCATTAAAGGGACTATCCCACCTTTAACATGGGGTTTGAGTTGAGATAGCCAAGTTTGCGGCGAGGTTCAGAAACCACTATCTATCTAGGTTGCAACCCCCGCGGCCTCTTGGTGTTGAAGAAATTCGTTCCCTTCATTTGAAAATGGGCCTTGCGCAAGGCCCTATCTTCAACATGGAGCGACCGTTAGTGTGACGTCACCTCGTTTAGTCATTCTGATTTAAATGGGTTTGTTCGTTGAAAAATCGCTTAAAACTTGGTCTGAACTTTGTTGTGGTGCCTACAGAGTAAAAAGAATCAGCTTTATGACAGTAATGTGGCCTGGGGAAGGAGGTAATTTTGGGCTGTGACGTCACATATTTGAAAGTTTGTGTTTGGAATATGGGAAGCCTAAGATGTTTAATGAAAAATAAATGCCAGAACCGTGTTCCTGGTCATCCAATCTATTTTAAAGTGGTGTCCCGTGGTTTAGAAATTTCAAAAATGAATATATACAAAATGTAACCGAAAAATATTCACTGGTTCTCAAGATTATACTTTTACTTTTCTTTACCTCCGCTGTTCCTACGACGTCATTTAGAAGCAATAATTTGGCATCCTAAAAGTGCGGCAGATGTTGCGCGCAAAGCAGTATATGCCACCACTTTTTACCGAGGTTTTAGTATAAGAGTTAAAAATAGTTAAATCTCCGCTGACGTCACAAATTCTTAGGGGCTAACTGCATTAGCCCCTTAGAATCTGAAACTGCAAGTTTGAAATTAAATATCTCCGAATTGAAGCAGTTCTAGCCTCGATGTTGTGAGTGCCCAAACCGATAAGTGCAAGCCAGGTACCCCAACTTTGCTATCTCAACTCAAAACTAATGTTAAGGTGGGATGGTCAGTGGTCACTAAGTTAACCGAGAAATAACCTATCATTTGGGTGTTTGTAGGATCCCGCTGGAGGTTTGCAGGTTTACATAAGGTTTGCAGGCTGCATCAGGTTTACAGGTCTACAGGCCTTGGGTCTACAGGTAGCTCTAGGACCACTAGGACTTTAGTTTACATTGGGTTTTTGTTTAAGGGCGGGTTTACGTTACCGAGTATTTGGGTGTTTGTAGGATGCGCTGCACGTCCAGCGTTTTGTAGAACACCTTTAGTTCGAGGATGTTCTGAGGAAGTCTTTCAGCATCCTCCATCAACAGACTGCTGAAGTTTAGCTTCAGACGTCCAATCAAAGTGCTCTGTGAACAGGAAGAACGTTGAAGGGGTATGCGACTCCTAACGTGGCCAATGTACATTTCGTGAGCAGAAATGCCATCAGAAGACTTTATATCATGCCATTAGGGATCCAGATAGTTTTGGGTGACGCTGCAAGAGGCAGGTATACTCGCCAAAACGAAGTTTCTTGTTAAAAAAAGAAAATACATCGGATGCCAGTGCCACTTCCTTATGCATTGCTGTACAGCTTAGCAAACTTTGAAAATTTCTTAAGCTGTATGCACGGAAAGAAGACGACGGACGTGTTACTCGTTAGTATCTGAGAAGTGCGAAATTATGTGCAGTGCCGCAGAAAAAAAAGCCTGATGAAGAGACCCATCACATCCATACCAGGTACGACTGTCTGGGCCACATGGTCATCGACTGTTGCGCGTTGTAGCCGGTCTCGTAGCACGGCGACGGACAGTGGCACGTCGTGTTCTGGCGCTCGAAGAGCTCCCGCACACACAGCAGGTCGTCACCTGCGGCGGGGTGAAGGAGGTCGCGTAATTACAAAAACACGTACGAGCGGAAATGGAGAGACACAAGAACGGCATGGTGCTGCCGACGTAGTTAGTATGATAATAAAAACAAATAATTGAATTATTGGTAGATAGTTTTTTACGGATAAAATTATAGAAGATGACAAGTGAGCAAATTTGTTCATGCCGAGAGGAAAAATTGCCTGTTGATCGAATAAAAAAAAATGATTAAAAAATATCCTTTTACACATTCAGTTGTAAAAAGTAACACATAACCTTTAAGCTGCTTCTCATTCAGTTCTTTTCACATTTTTAGTTAATTCATTAATGAGCTCCCTTACTCTCGGTGGTGAGGAGACAGGGCGGTGACACCGGCGGCGCGGCGTCGCCCCTCCTCCTGAAGCCCTCCGGCGCCGCCTGCAGCGGATGGAAACAGCCGCAAGTCTTTATCAGGGCGTCCTGCAGACACATGCTCTTGCAGCGCTGAAATACGCCAAAGAATGGTACAGCTTTGTACATACGCTGATGGTAAGAGCTATTCGTAATAGATACGGTCGGGAATCGCT
Organism: Amphibalanus amphitrite; assembly: GCF_019059575.1. Taxonomy (NCBI): domain Eukaryota; kingdom Metazoa; phylum Arthropoda; class Thecostraca; order Balanomorpha; family Balanidae; genus Amphibalanus; species Amphibalanus amphitrite. The sequence continues at coordinate 1,019,941 of NW_024881617.1, forward strand.
GAATTAATTGGCTTTGACCTCAGTCGTCATATATACTTGTAACGTCTCGATGCATCTACTATACAGCAGGGCAAGTACCGATCTTTCGCTGACATTGAGTGAGGTCGGCTTGGAATGGACACTGATTCAACCTACCGTGACAGAGTACATTTCGTGTACGCTGGAGTCGTTGATTCTGGAATACGGCTCGTAGTCCACCTCCTTCCACCCAAATGCACACCCGGCCTCGAAAGGGAGCGGAAGACGCTGAACGCTCCACTGAAGTGAAAACAAATCACATATTTATCCACTTACAGCGCACTTGATTAGTGCTACTGCATTGGTACAAAGACTGATGACAGCATAACTACATATAATTTATAGGTGGAAATGTTTGCGCAAATATGTGGCATAATTTAGGGCCACTGAATATCGTTTGAGACCGATATCTGACGTCTAGCCATATTGTCATTGTAGCTTGCGGAGGACCAGCATGGCAGACCCTAACAATAAGACCGCAGTGTCCAGCTCAGTGGCTCGCGCGGACTCATCGGTAAAGATCCGACTTCACCTGGTCTATGGCGACAGAGGTGGTAGTCTGGGGGTAGAGGTTGAGACCGCTCTGCTCCACGGCCGGCACCTGATCTGGATTGTGGACCACAATTCTGGCTCCCAGAGACGCCGTTCGCGACGGCGGGTACACGTACTCCTTCATGTTCAGAATCAAACTGAAACCTGCGAAATGGTCAGCCGAAGTTGTGATGATTAAGTGCCAAAATTTATCCAGTTGTCAGAATTACAATCGAGGCACTGATGATCGTAAAGTAGCTGAGCAAGACTAGTCTTGGACTAGCCATGTAGCCCATGGGGGCTGCTACTAACTGAGTGAGACGATAGACTTTAGGTATGTGTTCTTATACAGGCGGCCTTTCATAGGACGTCACTGAATCGTTGGGGTGTGTCTGGACCGCTGCAACTCACTGAACATGTCGCCAGTGAGACTGGTCTCGCGCATCCCGGCGTACAGATCCTCTGACTCGGTGACGTTCGAGTTGAAGGTGTAACAGTTGCCGTACTGAGGCGAGGTCACAGTCCGGAACAAGCTGCAACAGACAAAATCGACACTGTGACAAACACATCAGATATATCCCACTATGTTGAATAAATTTAACGTGGTTGATCGCGTGGTTAACGGCATCCTTTGCATCGTGTAAGCCTTAGCTACGAGGACGGAAAGGACCTCACCGCTGGTCGCCGCAGTCGGAGCCCATGTAGGAGCACTCGATGATGAAATCCTCAAACGACAGCCCGATCTCGCCGCGCACACTCTCCGGAAGTGCCATGTAGTGCGCCAGGAAACGCATGCTCTTGTCGTGGGTCTCACTGGGAGTCTGAGGGTCGGGCAGCGGTGGCCGATCGGGCCTCTCGAGGATGCCAGGCCCAGAAGGGCCCGCGTTCCGCCTTCTCCTCGGTGCCTGTGGATAAGCATGGTCATCTCTGTACACGGGACTTTATTGGAGTTGGGCCCGTGTGGAGTCAAAGATGCGATGGCAAGTGTAGATATCTAAAGCACATAGTGGATTGAATGCCGGACTCCCCTGTGAGAGGATTCTATTCCCCTTGCCGCTCACGTTATATTCGGATCTAGCTGTCACCCAGGCCCCAGCAGCAAAGCTAAGAGTCGTCCCACCGCCCGACCGATGGAGAGAGCTCATCCCACTACTTTCCGTTCCTTAACCCTCGCCGGCACAGGCCATTTTGCGTCCTTCGACGGCACAGGGGGGGGGGGTACGACCCCCCCTCGCGTTTGGCCCCTGATCGAGCTAGAGCTTCGCGGAAAAAATGAGCGTGTTGCCCGTCACGAGACGAAGCCGATGATACCCAATTTTAAGGTCCTAGGTCATCGGGTGACCTTCCAGGTCAGGTCAATGACCCGAAAACCGGGAAAATCGGGACCTGTTAGAAAGTCGTAAATTGTGGCTGTTATGTGGTTTTCCGGGGTGCTGATCACGAATATCGTGTTAGTTTTGATCAGAGATGATGTCTTTAAGCATTTAGACCGGGTCGGGTCAGGTCAGGTCAGGTCAACCGGTAGGGGTTGTGACGGGTATTCGTAATACGTGTCAACCGCCTCTGACAGCTTCGTAACATGTTACGAAGGCACCAAAACTACTTCGTAAATGTTCAAATGGTCGCCAAATTCGAATTCAGCTCCAAAAACTAGCCTAGAAACATGTAAAACTCGAAAAAGTGAACCGAGGTCACCCGAGGTCACCAAAGGTCAATGACCTGACCTGACCTTCAGATGACCTTGACACCCACCCTAATGTATGGGAGCGACATCAAATCACATGTTTGAACGTTTGAAACCACAAAAAGCTTGCAAACGCGCGGCTAATGTTAGCCGACATACGCCGAATCGCGATTCCGGCCAAACATGGTCTCGGAAAAGAGGTCACAGGTCAAAGATCATTGGGGTCAGGGTCATGAAATTTTCAGGGTAGGTGTAAAATTGATCAATGCGAGGGTACTGAAAGTTTCGTCGCGATCGGCCGCTTTTTACGCGATTTATTCGCGAAAAACCTTAGGGGGGGTTGCATCAACCCCCCCCCCCTGTGCCGGCGAGGGTTAAATGGAATGAAACTGAACGTAGAACAACGGAAGGAAAACTAATTCTTACTTGAGAGTCAGTTACTTTGGTCACCTGTGTGTTTTCTCCGTATGAAATGTGATCCACGAGACGTCGCGGCACACGTGACTGTATCGTGGTGTCGTCTTCTTCTGTGACGTTCTCTTGCTCTTCTGTTGGCTGCTCTTCGCCTGTGGTCACCGTGACCTCGTCTGCTTCTGATGTGATGGTAGTGGTCTTAGCCTCCCTCAGCGCAGGCTCTGTCTCAGCGTTCACACTAGGCGACCTCAGTTCATCGCTGTCCATCAGTTGATTACCATGTTCTGTCACAGGCTCAGCACCATCGCTTGGAGGAAAGCTTCTGCCGGATCCGAGGACGGTGTTGTTCTGGAGGCACCTGGAGCTGCAGCCCATCTGTTCGTAGAGATCTTCAAACCGGTCCTTATCGCTCCTATCCAGGCCGTATTTCCGGACACCCGCGCAGCGTCCGCAGAGGAGACAGTGGGGCCGCAGGTCGCCGATCCACTGTTCCGTGGCCAGGCCGGCCAGCGCGTCCCACTGGTACGGGCAGCGCGGACCGCGCCGGCTCAGACAGCCCGACTCGCGGAGGACGGTGCGCAGCAGCGGACGGTGCGCCGGGTCCCGCAGCTCGCGCTGCGCCAGCCGCAGACAGTCCAGCCGGCTCTGGCTGCAGACGGTCACTGCCGGGAACGACAGCGCGCCCTCGTGCACCACGTCCAGCAGGGTGTCGTGCGGGTGGGTCAAGAAGTCGGACACCACTCGCTGAACATCCAGCACCGTCAGCACCAGGCCCACGGCGAACAGCGCCATCCACAGCAGCCGCAGCGGCGGCAGACGCGCCGCGTGCGCCTGCGACAGGCCGCCCACGTTGGTGTCCGCCCAGAACTGACGACTCACGTCCCTCACCGCCTGACGTAGAGTGGCAGGACCGGCCATCGGACTGGGCTCGGCAGTGGCCATGGCTATTCTGAGGACCGGCGGACAAGCGCTAAGGATGGGCGATAATGCTCCGAGGACTGCCAGAAGCACCCATGAGGAGCTCTAGACGCACCCTGGGGACCGGCAGTTAGCGCTCTGAGGATCGTTCGGTCGATGACGATCCTGAAGGCCACGTCCTGTCCTCGCCGGCTGGCGAGGGCTTCTGGCATTACTCCTTTTCCCTGTTGTTTGCGAAGCGTGCTGCTTACGCTCGGACCCGGTCATAACTCACCTTAGACTTATGGCAACGTCTTGATTACAGCCGTGTATAAAGGCGTAATCACCACATCAGAAGGCACGCTGTTTTCAATCACGTGCCCAGGACGAACAGTGTTTGGCGAAATGGTCAATAAAGGGTATTTGGGCCAGCGGTGATTAGTCGGTGACTGTTGTAAAACCTTTTGCTGATTAGGTTCCCTCATGCTGATGTAGGCACGCACAGCGATGCATTTGTCCGCGATGAGCACTATAATATACATATGTAAATATGTAAATATGTAGTACATATGCACTATGTGTAATAATAATGTGCGCATTTCGGACGTCAGCGGACAGACTACGGACAATTCGTGCAAACAAATAAATCGCGAAACAGCCATGAAAGGAGCCCGCTTGGAAGGTTTGACAATACAAGTTGTATTACCTCCAATACGTCCTGTGTAAATCCACAGTGCATTAGGCCATTAGCTGCCATTAAGTTGCGTATTATACGGTCATTTTTCAAGTCCACAAATAACAGCACATTTTTTTGTCTTTTGCATTGTATTATAAAAGAATTGACTGGTATACGTATAGTTCTGGTTTCGTAATTTGATTTTACGCTGATTGTAATCGCATACAAAGTACGCGATTGGGTACGTGATTGGATTTGTACGTTTGCCAACCCTCTAGTTTGATGTCATTTTGAACTCGATTAGGAAGTCCAGAAAAGTCGTTCAAGGTATATAAGGTATACCTACCGTCAAAAGAAGACTTGTTAGACATTCCATATAAAAATGCTTTATATTTACAACATGCAACAATATATATAGATGGCAAGGAATAGTTGGCATCATATGTATTTTGTATTTACAGCACATGGAAGTTAGAAGCACAACAATATACTTAATAAACACCAGTCAACAAAACTCGTATGCTGCTCTTTCTTTACAAATAATAAAAAAAAAATCATCATGATTAAGCTAAGGGGAACATTCGACAACTTAGCGTCAGCAAAACTGCCATCCTTTATAAGTATCACGGCAATATTATCAACTAAAATGAATAATACATTTATATTATCAATAAATCAACACCTTCCGGCAATGCTGTAAAGCTGTCAGCAGTAGTTGGCGTTCTCTGTGTTGGTTATGATCCAGTCGAGGTATTTAGGAATCTTGACAAATACGTCCGGGCTGGGAGTGTGGCACGGTCGAACGGTCCAGATGGCCAGTCCGAGCAGAATTCTACGGAGCGGCTCGTCCTGGTCGGCAACTGTCAGCGGGGAGCCCGAGTCGCCCTATTGGGGAGAGAGGGAAGGGAGAGAGAGAGAGAGGGAGAGAGAGAGAGCGAGAGAGAGAGAGAGAGAGAGAGAGAGAGAGAGAGAGAGAGAGAGAGAGAGAGAGAGAGAGAGAGAGAGAGAGAGAGAGAGAGAGAGAGAGAGAGAGAGAGAGAGAGAGAGTTACAATGTTAAAGATGTTTGAGGCCGTGAGAAAGTGTTGTAATGCTTATCTGGAAGAACCCTCATTACGCACATATTGTACTGCGCCGTAATATGCTTTTCTTCATTCATGGGTACGTTGCTGATCGATATCATCATAAACTTCCCCGCACTTAAATCCCTTCTTAGCCAGGTAATTATTGCAAACGAAAATTTTGGAAACGTTTCAACCACCATCTAAGTGAATCGCACTAAAATTACCTATCCATTGTGCGAATAAGTTAAGCGTTTACGTACTCGTATAGCTACTGAATAGCGAGGCTCGCGCAAGGACAGAGCTCACCCAGCAGGCGCCGGCGGCTGTGTCGATGGCCTCCGCGCACACTGTGCTCGGTGTTACAACGAAGATCTTCCCAGTCGTTTTTATGATGCGATATGAACAGCGGCCGATGCGCATAGTCCTCATTGGCACACTGCGCAGAACGGGTGGACGGCTCTCCTCGCTCGCTGGATTTGCTTTGAACTGTGAGAAGATGATGGTTTGTAATTGTTTCAAAGAGTAGGTAGACTGCAAGTGCATAATGGCGGATCCACGAAAGGCGGTCTTGGACGTTGCGGGGAGAGCCTTCCCAAAATAGTGTCTTAAAATTCATAAAAACTCATTGACTTTTGATTCCTTAAGGGGCCTTGACACTTGCACGATTTTGTGGCACGCATTGGCACGAATCGAATCGTGCCCGTGCGCATACTAGTCGCAAACTGACGTGAAGTGTGCGTTAGCTCGTCGTGACTTCGTGCCATGTCGGGGTGAGAACTTTGAAATGTTCAAAGTTTTGGTCACGACAAAATTTCGTGACCGGATCGTGAACTATGCGCAAACCGTTCGTGAACTCGTCGGGACGGTGCGGGAAGTGCGTAAACTATGCGCAAACTACGCGAAAAGTATTCGTGAACTCGTCGTACCAGCCCTTGCCAATGTGTGGATCTCGGCTTGCTTCGCAGCGCGAAATTTGGGATTGTTTGGTAATTTTCCCGAGTCGATTAGACGCCTAGATGGGAAGTTATGACCGAAAATGTATTTAACGGGTCATTTCAGGTCAAAGAGGTCAAACTAGGTCACACGGGCTCAGGTTAGGTCACGGAGGTCACATTAGGTCACACGGTGTCAGGTTAGGTCAGAGAGGTCACTATGAGGTCGCGATGGGTCACGCCAGGTCACAGAGGTCAGCCACAGTCACGATAGGTCAGTCCAGGTCAAACTGGTCACATTAGGTACGGTCGGGACATTTGCGTCACTGAAGCTCACGATGGGTCAGGCCAGGACACGGAGAAATTGGTAAATGGGAGGTCCCATTTTTAGTTGGCATGCCCAAGTCGGCACAAATTACGCAAACTTGTCGTGCCAATGCGGGAAGTGCGTAAACTATGCGCAAACTATGCGGAAAGTAAGCGTGAACTCGTCGCACCAGTCCGTGTCAATGTGGACACGGATGGGCACGCATTCGTGAATTATTCGTGAAATCGTCGTGAACTGGTCGTGCACCAGTCGTGAACAGTGCGGGAGCCATCCCAGTTCGTGCACGAAAATGGCACAGCTTGCGACGACAAAATCGTGACCGAAAGTCGTGCAAGTGTCAGGGCACCATTACGCACCGATATTCAGTTTTAGACAAAATTGTCCTCATAAAAGTTGTTTAGCTCTCGTTTCATCGTAAAGAAAACGTAAATCTTCGTCAATTACGGGCGCAGTGGAACATTCGCCCCAGATAGGTACCCCTCGCTCCTGGATCCGCCAATGGACTGAGCGTCAGTCCGTTGCGCCTGATGGTAAGAAGAAAAAACTAGGAATATACAAGAACACTGCCGTCTGAGGTATTTCTTACAAATATCATTCCTATATTGGCGAGGTGTTCTTTTAGCGTAATTTTTGCGACGTGTTTCAGTGATTGATGCTGCTCATCTTTCCTAGCTACGTCTTTGCTTCCATGCAATCTGAAATTGATTGTTCTGTTTATTATTCACCTGTTCGCACAGACACCCAAATATGTACTTCGATCTCGTTCCCTTATTACTGGTACATGGTTATCAGTTCACGCAAATGGACCGTACCAGAGCATGTAGGTGTCAGAGCACGTCTTTATTTCTAACTGTAGGTGTACTTTTGAGACTTGACCAATCTGACCTATGTACATTACGGCCTCGGCTAGACTCACCCCATGAAGGCCCCATCCGACCATCTGGGCCTCGTCATTGTAATATTTTCTCCGAAGTTGTGGCATGCAGATCGGTGCTATGAAATTATCTCCCACCGGCAGGTCCAGCGGCGTCTCCAGCTCCAATAGCGCTATGTCGTTGTGCAAGATATTCGCATAAAATTCCGGATGGAGAATTATCTGTAACGGAATAGTTCGGGATACGAAAAGGGCCGCAGAATTGGCTGACATCGAGATACGCACCTCGCCAGACTTCTTGTCAGTTTCCAAGAAAACTAATGTGTTTCCGCCGGTGCTCCAAACATTTCAGGGCACCAATGTCATCCATTTCCCGTTTGCACACGTCAGCTCACCCTCAAGACGTTGAGACGCAGCTCCGTCTCGGAGGAGCGGAAGGTCTCGCGCTTGCCGAGGATGACCTGACCCCACTGCGGAGACGGCCACCAGTTTACGCAGTGAGTCGCCGTTAGGATGTACCGATCGTTGATCAGAGCTCCTCCGCAGAAAGGTGTTCCGCCCCAGTGCTCTCCTGAGGCGTCCACCAGCGCTGCCTGCCGACAGTCAGATCATACCGATCTAAAGTAAACTTGACATACCGTCTATCAGCGTCGGATTTTTAGACGCAGGCTTAAGGCATGCCTCGGTAATGATGTCCAGAAAATGTTTAAAAAAGTTTCCATTGCTGTGGCATGTGCAGCTACAACCCATCGCCGCTCTCCCACCCACCTACCATCCACGGATAGTGATCATGCCCCTCGATCGTGCCGTTGACGGTGCCGGTGCCGTTGGACCGGTGGTCGACGATGCCGCAGCACGTGCTGTTCGGAGCCGTTCCGGGGATCCGGCGCCACTGGTAGGTGAGCTCCACCAGATCGGGCTTCTCTGAGGTTGTCGAAGTTGTCTGTGAAGCTCGTGCTGGTGCTGTGATGCCCCGGGGCGGCATCTGCCGGATATGTTGGCGGCATTTATGGAAGGTTTTGGTGATAGTGAACAATACGAAGGCAGCTTATTCGGGGCAGAGAGCAAAGCGAAGACCACATCGCGAGTCGTGATGTATCGCTAGATCAAGGATTCCGTATTGGTATCGCCTGTATCACCTGTCTATTCCTGATCCTGGGGTCTCCTGTCGCCCGACTGATCAAGTCCTGCCACCTATCAGGACACTCCTATCCCTGTCTGGAGCTTTATATCGTGTCTTCCGAGTCTTTTATCTTCCGTCGAGTCCTGTATCACTTTTCTGGCCTCCTGTATCGCCTTTCCAATGGCTCACCGTGTCCGTGTTAGGCGTTACTGGAAGGACGGTGCCGCTGACGCCTCCCGGACCCACGGCGCCGGAGGAAGACGGCTGGCAGCTCAGCAGGGGCTGGCAGTGCAGCAGTAGCAGGAACAGCAGTGGCAGACAGGCCCAGCCAGGGAGAGCCTCCATTGCGCGACTCCACTGCGGCCACAACACAAAGTGCAAGATCAGTGGGTTCAAACGAACGATGCCAATGCCATGCGTCCCCAATGTATGTAAGTTAAGCTTTATTTCCACGTCTTAATAAATGCTGTGTGCTCCACGTCTTATGAAGTGCTGTACACTGAAAGTTCAAGTTACGATATTAGCATTATTTTAGGAGGTATCAAGGAAAGAAGATCAACCCCTTTTGAGGAGTAGGGTGGCTCAAGAACAAATCGGAGCTTTTATCATATATCGAGATAACAGTAAACCCGATTTTATTCTCAGCCGTTTTATCTAACAGAGAAATCCCGATGTCAGGAGCGTTCAATAAAATTTGAAACATAACTAATCCTATGTAGGAACTTACCTGCCTTACTGAGCAGCAATCGACGATTGACGGCGACTTACAGGGAACGCCAACAGACACTTCCTTGAGAAATTATGCATAAAATAACGATGCTTAATTAAGTAGTTGGGGCGTGACTGAAAGACGTCACCAAACTGAACTCAGTCAGAACCGTGCACTCAGACGAGAAATCAACACTCGACTGAACGGGCGATATCTGAGCTGTCTGCGACCTTCATGATCAAGGCCTTGTGTAGTTAATTTGCAGCGCATGGTAACGTCAATTCATTCAGATATCTCGTCACTTGACCTATGCTGATAAAAGTTTGGTCTGTTGATACTCATGGTCGTCAATGGTCTTAGTCTAGAGTAACGATGCGATCACTGTGAGTTTTTTGAATTAGACAAACTAATTCATAAATAAGTGAAGATAAAAGCACCATAACCACCCAACGTTTCGTATTACATAGGTATTTACTTTCTCAGATCTCAAAGTTGATACGGCATATTCTTACACACAGAGTTTGGAGCCTTGTAAGTACAGAGTCGTCGGTACATTTTCGTCGTTCTAATACAGCGCGACACTTTTTCACCGTTTCCTCTATCTTGCATGATGTAGGTATATGAATATGTACATTTTCAAGTTACAAAATACAAATTAATGTCTTTCCTAAGAAACAAAACGGACATCGAAAGTAGCATGATAAAACCATCCGAAGTATTTGCTAATTTTGTGATGAACGCCGCTTCTGTAATCCTTCGTCGAGTTTTTAAGTTCTGATGCACATGACTTGAGTTGAGTTTTTGAGCCCGCGACCAGCCAAGCAGACGCCCTTCTTTTTCAGCGTGGATAACAAAAAAAGATTTAGAAAATCTGAGATTGCGTAAATCCCGCCTGCTATGTTCGCAAACTCAAGTTTTGAGACCCCTGCTAGTTTCCCCGTAGTACACGCGCGGGCCCTTCAACACGGAATCTTGTAAACTACGCTGTTGCTGTCCGGAGGCCATCCTGCATACTTACGTTTTAAACATGCTGATCCATGAAGATCTCTGAAAATCTGAACAAATTAAGTAGTCTGCACTAGCTCAGAAATCTACATTGTATAAACAATGTCAACTAAAAACACGAATTTCACGTAAGATTACTTTCGCGAATTAATCCGTGAAGATTGTCATATACATTGAGCAACTATCTGACCCACAAATAGTTATTAATAATGTCGAAAGGGTTAGACCAAGTATGAAATTCATAACACGACAATCTTACCAGCGATTTTGAAATATTTATATTGCACAACAACTTACACAGTGAGTGAACCCAAGCACATTTGGACGTTGGCCTTATCTTTAGACACTCTGGCTCTGGCAACACGTGGCTCTGTGTATATATATAGAGCGACTGTATCTGCTTTACCAGCGCAGCGATTCATTAGTGGTGCGGCAGTGACACGGAGGCACGTGCAGCAGATGCCCGGCAGTCCGGTTGCAGCCGGCGGCGGTCACTGGCTGTGCTCCTGCAGGACAGTCAGTGGGCCACCGACATCTACAGCGAGACGGTGACACCGGGCCGGCGGCCGTACTCGAGCGACAAACTTCATCCAGCTCTTCTGACATGTGGGTTGGTGCACAGAGTTGGAGCTGGTGTTGGTGTTCGGTAGTGTTGCTCTTCTGCGCGCCGCCGCTGGAGGCGCTGCCGCTGGTGCACCCTAGCGCCGCCACCCCGCAGTGGCTGGATCTCAGCCACCCCCTGGACAACACCAGCCACCACTGGCCCGGCTTCCTCGGCTTCAACCTCACGCTGATGATCAACGGCTCTGTGACCCCGGACGTCTGGGCTGCCCTGCACAACTTCGCCTCCTCAGAGCACACGGGCACACACATGGACGCGCCGATCCACGTGGGGCGCGACGGCACGTGGAGTGTGGACCAGATTCCCGCCGACCGACTGGTGGGACACGCGGCGATGATAGACATCGCTGACCGCTGCCAGGCCGATCCCGACTCCATCCTCACCACAGAAGACCTGGCCGAATGGAGAAAACAGCACGGCCAGTTTGTGTACCCGACCATCCTGCTCGTGCGTACTGGACAGGCGGCACACCGCGACAACATCAACAGATACCTAGGCCTGCCTGAAGGATACCAGTTCCATGAGCAGGGGTTCTCTTTCGACCCCCACGAGCTGCCGCCGCTGCGTTTTCCGGGCATTGGTAAGGCGGCGGCCGATGAGCTGGCCGCTGATGACGCCGTGGTGGGTGTTGGAGTCGACTGTCTGTCCCTGGACCAGAGTGCCAACCTCCGTCTGGAGGCGCACCACGCGCTCTTCGCGCGCAACAAGTTCGGACTGGAGAACGTCGCCGACCTGAGTCGTGTGCCAGCCACCGGGGCCACCGTCATGGCTCTGCCGATGAAGATACGTGGTGGTACAGGAGGACCAGCCAGAATTCTGGTCCGCCTTCCAGAGGAAGGTAGCCAGAGCTAGGACACGGCACCCCCACGGCAATCTACTGACTGACATCGACGAGAAAAACCATGGTGTCCGAGCTGAGCGAATGAAGCAAATGACGAGCCCCCTGAACCGTTGACCTGACACAGCCGATGTGATTGCTCGGAGCAGTTGTGCCGACATGGAATAAAGTTTTGACCTCATGTGGACTGTGAACTGATGGTTTGGAATAATTACGAGCGAGCGAGCGAAGCGAAGTCTTTTGAACATAACGCGGACAAATCTCAGCATGAGCGGCCCGGCCCGGCCCGACCCAGCCTGTAACGGGTTTTGAGAGGCTTATACCACAGCAACCGCTGGGCCGATTGGCCTACGGTCTTTTTTTGTCGGGTAGTCCCATCCCTTCTACCCTGTACCTAGTTGACTACTCCAGATGCAACTAGGTGACTGTATATTGTATAACTATCTTGACTTTTGGCCTATACTAAGACATTACAAAAAGTTATTTCAGAAAAGTGGCTAGGTACCGTAAACGGGGGTGACTTTGCCATGTCTTCAACTTTAGACGCTTGTATGTTTTAAACTTGTTAACTTATTGGGATGACTCTATGTTTAAAACACGGATGACGATTAGCTCTTTGGGTTTTGTTATTATCGTATTTATATCTTGACTAAAAATATAAATTTTTAAGGAAAATGAGTCGTGGCAAAGTTAAACTGAAAAGGGGTGACTTTGCCACTATGCCAAATAATGGTTTTTTAAAGGTAGTGTGCCACCTTTGAAAGATTTCCCATTTTATTTTTCCTAGGATAAGAAGCTTCTGTTTTTACCTAATATCGCAAAAAAATCAAAAATGGGCCTGGAATAGTGCCTTTTTCGCCTAAAAGTTTATCGGTTTTTCGATATGTATAACAATTGTAGTGGGCTGACCTGTAAACAGGCGTCGGCAACAATCGCGAATGCGGCGCACATGTGACAATAAGCAAAGGTCATTATAGAGTTACGACGTACGGGAATGAGTTATCAGCTGTCTAATCGTAGACAACACAATGTCGAGCCTTAAACTGTAAGCCTGTATTGGTATTGTTTCTTTTATTTGGCTGTCGAACATTATTTATGGTTTGAAATATGATTTAATGTAAATAATTGATATGAAAAAGCCGTCTCTTAAGTTATGACCCCATTTCACCACACGCAAGTGGCAGAAATGACAATGATCAGCTGACGCATTTTTCTTGGCCGAAGTCAGAGCGCGCGGCCCGACGACACACCACCACCGCACCACAAAGTATTGAGCAGAAGCCGCGCCCAAAGCCGGGGCCCCGGTAACGTGAGGTAGCCGAGTCGGGGCAGCGTGCGCTGACCCAAGCCGGGGCCGCAGCTTTGGGCGCGGTGTACCGCATCCCCGCGAGCAGCCCCGGGCTATCACATGACACCGGGAGGACGCGCGGCCCCGGCTTGGGTCAGCGCACGCTGCCCCGACTCGGCTACCTCACGTTACCGGGGCCCTGGCTTTGGGCGCGGTCTACCGCACCACCTAACAGGCGTGTTCGAAACCGCAGGAGATGATGATGAACGGGTTTATCGAAACTTGATTGGATGAGCATATCGGTAATAGCGATTTCAGTGTGTGCATTTATTGTTCATAGTGGTGTGAAATGTGGTTGGGGTACGACCGACAACCCGTCGGGGCGAATTTCGCACTGGGGTACTCAAAATTTGAAGAATTTAAAACGTTTCCATGAGTTTTGAAGGTATGGATAAGTTCTAAAAATCCGGTTCTCCTTATCTGGGCCATTAACTCCATACGGTCCAGGAAAGCTGGCACACTACCTTTAACGCTAACAAATACGTTCCAAGCATTTTTGTTCCATTGTATGGGGAAGGGCAACCATCTTTTATTGTTTTATAGGAAAAAAAGCAATTCGAGGTTTTTTGCTCTTAAACGATGTACAAAAAAGGAGAGATGCCTTACTTTTTATAATACATTATATCAAGGCCTCGTCTAACATATTAACTGGGGGGGGGCACCCCCGCAGTCATCGACCTGGCCCCCCCAGTCAGGGCAAAAAGTCCCTACTGGGGGGCCGGCAATAGTCAAAAGGCAAACGAATTTTTATTTCGCGGCGTCTGTGCACATAAAAACAAATGCGTAAACGAAACGATGCAATGTGACCACATTGAAATACCCCATTACATAGGCCTATTATGTGTTTATTTTGTTTACCTGAACCTTTTTTCGCTCAGCAATACGTTACATTTCGTCTTTTCAGGCGACCAACTCCGTGTCCCGGGTATTCTTTTTTCATTAATTTTGTCCGAACCTTTTGAATGGAAGGATTCACAAGTACAGAGCCCCCGCCAAGCAGAGCTTTGCGTTGGCCCTGCCCTCTACCCTCCGATCGCGCAATTCGTGATCTATGACAGAATTTAGAGCCCAAAGTTTAACGTATGCACATAGCCGCGCACGGCCGGTCCCCTCACTGACTTCGAATGGCTACGGCCTGCCACCAACCGTAACCATACTCGCCAGGAGGCTCATAAAGATCGTGCGATGTCGCGCTTCGAACCTGGACTGTTATAACCGGGACGCGTGCCCTCACCACGCGGAGTCCAAGGCTCTACCGGCAAAAATTTCTCCTTTAGGTATCAATCTGTTGTTTCTGTCCTCGCCCCTCGGGGCGTCAATCTCTTCTTTTTGCCTATCGTCGTCCTCGCTAGCGGCGTCCAACTTCTGGCTGGACGGTCACCGGTGTGCGGCTAGAGTAGCTCCATAATCGTAATGAAGCAGGCTCCCGTTCTGAGTGGTCAAACGTAGGCGCAGATGCCAGATTGGTGGTCTGTCTGTGGGGACGGGAACTCTGACAGCTGGATTATCTTAAGAAGTCGGCATGGAGTCCTGGAGGGCAAATGCCAGCCACTTCGTGTCCCAACTTCCAACTGGCCTCAAAGCACTACTACCTTCATTTTTGTTTAGTTATAGCCTCTGACGAGTGACGACCTTAAGGTTGTGTCGAAGATCCACGGCGATTACGGAGAATCCACCTGAGAAGACATCAGTCTCCATGTTGATACACAGGCATTACACTGGTCTGAGGGGGCCCTAGTGGGAAAATACGGTCTCCACTCAGATTGACCCTTAAAGCCTGGTATGGATCATATAAAACCAGTGTGGGCTACCATAGAGGCCGACGTAGGTCCAGAAGCTGACATTAGCCCTCAGAGATCGGCATCGAGCGCTCAGAGGGACCCATCAGAAACCGATGTGGTTCTAAAAAAAAATGCGTATGCGGCCCTCGACATAAGGCTCGGCATGCAAATTCCTTAGACACGGCTGACGGCACTGCCACTCAAACACACGCTCAACAACGAGAAGCTGTGAAAATTATTGTCTGACGAGGCAATGTGAGGAGGCTATAAACTAATATACAAGCATGGGTCGGATGGCCTACTATTTTCTTTTAGTTTTCAAAAAAAAAAATATTCATGGTGTCAGGGCTGTGATGAAAATAAGTGGTCTAAATCCGGTGAGAAAACAGGATTTGGGGGTACCCTAGGTTTGGCTCCTTCAGTCTTTGCCCCCCCCCCCCCCCCCCAGTGAAAATTCCTTAGACGAGGCCCTGCATTATATTTGTTGAGAATAATTGACATTTGATAGTAAATAGATACTGAAAATGGTTCAGAATCGATAAATAAGCAAATATACTATTGTATCGGTACTCTAGGACCTTGCCGCTTTTTTCCAGCGGCATAAAGAGGAACAGAAAGAGGACGTTCTTGCGGGAACTGTCCGACACAATTGTTATCAGCGTTTTGATCTATAAAAAGATACAGATTTCTTTAGCCAGTCTTACTGACAAACTCAGGAGTTGTAGATGCTCATGGCTGTGCACTGAAAAGTTGGGTCCAGCTTCATCCATTTTTTTTACTTTGGTATTTTTTGCCTTTCTATACTCCCACTGTGCATTCCTGTGCTAACTTTCAACATATAAACTTGTACTTTCTAAAACCAGTTTGGACATCAGAATGATGCTATATTGAAAACTTATTTTGAATTGCATCGGATAAGTATTTCATTTTTGCATTGATAACATGGTGGCAAAGTCACCCCATGTGGCTTGCAATTCACTTGGAAGAATCGCCACAAAAAAAATTAGCTAAATGAAGTGACAAATGCCAGTTTTGTTGGATATGCTAACTTAACAGCCTTGTCATGATCAACCATACAAGTTTCAGCATCGCGGTTGGTCTAGAACATGGTTAGATAATACAAAGTTCGGACCTCTTCAAATTTGACCATTTCAATGACTCCAATAAATGGAGCCCAGTTAGGTATTTAGTGGTAACTTATCTCTCAGTGTTGGTTATTTTGGATGGCCCATCAATTATCTTTCATTTGTGCATTAAAAATTATTACATTCTTCGTAAAATATCACTAGAGATCACCCTAAAGCATTTTTTGAGAAGCATGTCAAAGTCACCCAGCAAGGCAGTCACCCCCGTTTACGGTACCTATTTTTTATCGTTGGGGCATTCCACGATAGATCGTACACCAGGCCCGTCACCCTTACCTCTCAGATTCTAATGGAAATTGCTACTAGGGGTAATCATAGGCTCCAAAAACACCTGCCAAAATATCAGACTTTTCAGATGAAAACTTTTTGAGCCACATTGCATAATATTTTCTAAACTTCAGATTGTAGGGGTGAGTTTGAAGAGCTATCACTCAAAAACGAGCTAAGCAAGCAACAAACTGTAAACAGCTTTGAGCTAACGATGAATCAAAAATTAATACAGCTTTTTTAAGATTGGAAAGAAAGGCTTTACATATTGGAAAAAGTCGTAATATTTTTTTTAATTGTCTAAAACGGCCCTTGGGACCAAAATTTTTGCCATTTTTATTCCTTCAAAATAAATTTCAGGTCATTTGAAATCGACATGCAAAAAAAAAAAATTAGAAAGGTGTTTTATAAGTTCCTCATTTTAATGCATACAAAATGGGTTTTCCGGGGGGTCGGTACGACCTCAGCTCACCGTTTCGCCTCTAATGGAGCTAGAACCTTGCGGAAAAAAACGAGCATGTGCGCCGTTACAAGATGCATCGAATGATACCACATTTTCAGGTCTGGGGTTCATTGGTGGCCCCTGAGGTCATTTCAAGTGACCCAAATTACGGGTCCGGTTTTTGGTAGATAACTTCGCAACAAATGGTCGCAGAGCCGCGATTTTAGCATCTTTGAGTTTGCATAGCTCCGGCGCGTCGAATGGTATACTGTTTGTTCTGGTGAGGTCAGCTTAGTCGCTGACCTCGGGTCAGCACACTGCCGTGCATTTGGCTCCGCTCCCCGACCGGGCGGCCCAGCCGGCAGCCAGCCCCCGGGCATCACGTGACCGCCCCGAGTCCGCGGCAAAGCCAACCAGCGCGGCGCGGCGCTGGACAAATAGCGCCGCCACACGAGATGGTTAACAGTCGGTTCAGGCCACGAAGCTTGGTGAATGAGATCATATTGCACATCATTCGATTCGCAAGGTCTTCCCGAGTCCATTGGTAGCTTTCCCGTCTATCTAGCTTAATTTGATCGAGAGTTATTGACGAAAAACTTTTATGACCCTAGTGACGTACGAATGACGTCACGCAAGGTCAGCAATGCAAACGTCAACGTGAGGCAAAAAATGACTTCAATTGAACTTTCTGTAAAAAGTGATGTCACTAGGCAGCTTTAATTTTGGATTATCCGTCTTAGAGTTACAGCCCGCCAAACTTGGCGCTGCAACGCAAGATTCAAAACATGTTATGCATTATAGGACTAAAAAACTGCTCATCTGATTAGCCTGAAATTGTCACAGGAGGATTCAGAGCCCCTGATTACCCCTTTGACCAATTATCGTAATTCGTTAACCCGCGAGTTGCTGGGGGGGGGGTTAAACGCCCCCACTTTTTTCGCCGGGTCATAGCATAAAAACGGCGCGCCGCAGGCGCGCCAAATTTTGGGTACCTCTAGGGAATTGATTGAAGTTTATTGTGACAAAGTTTCAAAAAATTCGGTCGGTAAATTTTTGAGATAGTCGAGGTTTTAGTGACGTCATAATTTCTGAGTTTTCGACCAAAAACGGCATATGTTCAAAAAATCATAAAATCACAGAATAGATATAGGTACAGACATGCCGTAAACGCCATTAGACTGCCAATACCATGAACAATCAAATGGCTATCTTCGATTATTGATTATTGTTCCGCATTTTCCAAAATCTTGAACTGAATCTTGGCAATTTCTCGTGACTACTTCACGACCATGATACATGCATTTCTTAAATTGAACTTTTTGAGCCAAACACGTACACATATGATAAAATGAATGTCACCATCGTGTTCTACGCCCAAATTACCCTATAAAACATGTGTCACAGGCTGCGAATATCAGTTTTGATTTTCGGGGATATGTGCCTACCCGGTTGACCTGACCTTGACCCTGACCTATGCTTGACTGACCCCTACATGGAGCTGACACTCTTGTAGGCCTTATATGATGGATTGTGCACCGTTTTGACAGAGTTTATGACGAGAGGCGCCCATTGCGAAGTCCTGAAGTCCATGCTACTGAAAGCCCGATTTCAGGTGTTTGACCTGACCTTGACCCGACCTGTGACCTCAAAATTCAACTTTTAAGTACTCATCTGAAGCGTCTCGTCGCGTTATTTCGTTTGCCGCCTCGTGCGTTTCGCTGCGCCTATTGGTTCTCGAGTTATCGGCTGGGGGCGTTTAACGCCCCCCCCCCCCCAGCAAACGGTGGGTGGCGAAATACCCCAGCAACTGCCGGGTTAAAATCCGAGAGATGAGGCCTGAGGGTGTCAAATTGGAAAAAGTGGTACGATCTATCGTGGAATGCCCCACGTTTACACTTACTTTTTATACCTACCTCACAGTTTATACCTACCTACAGTCATACCTAGTACAGTCGTGTACAGGTTGATGGTCCCCTACTCTTTATCCACCGGGTTCCTATGGCTCAGCATTGGCAGCAGCCGCCTGGTACCGGTAGGCTGTGCCGCATGACCCGAGAGTGAAGCGGCACAGTCTACCCACGCCGTTTGACATCGGCTCGGGTCGCCGGGTGGAGCGCTTTGTAGACCAGCTGTTGCGTCAGAGCAGCGCGGGGGGAGGGGCTCGTCTCGGTGGTTGGCGTGGGCTGGGGGCATTCCACGTCAAATCAAACACCGAAATCCGTCATCCCCTTCGATTTTTCTGAAAATTTGTAGGCAGACTGGGCATGGTTCAAAACTGAGTTACGTATAATATTTTTGAAATTTGATAACGTATCGCTGAGATATAGGTCATCGAATATAGCGAAAAATGCCACACATCAATTTTTTAAATGGCTATAACTCTGGTTCCTTTTCTGGTATCAAAACGATATTAACAGGTTCTTATAGGCAATTGATAAGGCTTTGATTTTTAATTATCAAATTAAACTGAAGTGACCTTGAAATGCATTTGACCTTGAATTAAAACAGAAAAATTTAAATAGCAAAAAACACGTCACCTTCGATTTGGGTAATTTTTACATATTATGTCCGTCACAATGTTCCTAACCATCTGTGAAAAAATTGGAGTGGGCCATTCATAACTTTCGCGGCAAACGCCGTTTTCATGCATCAACATCACGCAACCGCGCGTGACCTTGAAAGACAGAGTCAAGACATGCTTGCTTGTGTACACTTTCTGAAATGAATGATTGCTGATTAGTGATATACCAAACTCTTCGAGAATGGAAATGCATAGTCATCGTAGTCAAGCATTCACGTTCCATAGTAAAAGTGTCTCAGGCAAACGGTATTTTGCGGTGAATTTTGAGCCGTGTGGAAATGCGTCATGAAGTAAATTCAACGAAAACATTATCACGCAACGATATCTTCACGTCTTTTGATCTTCACTATACGAAAGAACATACATTTTCTAGTATGTATGGGGAATTTCTTGTTAATCCAATAATAAATATGGCAGTTAGAGGCCTGCTAAGAGTAACATGTCGCCGGCTGAGGCGGGCTCGGCCGATGCGGGAAACGCAGCAATCACAATTTGTGTTTACACGTTCATATTCAGGGACCGCGGATTCAAATTCTCGTAGGGTGTGCAAGATGTGGCGATTGGGCCCCCCATCTCACGCCGGGCCCGTTCCAAAAAGTCAGCGCCGCCACTGCTCCGGAATAAGCCGGTTCTAAGGAAGCGGGGCGGGAAAACCTTCAAAATTGACGATCGTAAGATGACTGAGCGAGCATCTTACGATCAGGAGATACATGAGCAGGTTAAATGCACATGCATGCATGCAACGTGATCCAAATCGATCTCCGATTTTCCCAAGCAGGCCCCTAAAGGCTTACAGTGACCTTCAAGGGCCCTACGGGCCTCAGAGAGCCCTTTTGCACAGTTGATGTTGGCACACTTCTTTTTATCATGGATTACATGAATTAGTTTAAAAATAAAACACGGCCGGCGGGATGTTTGGGCCCATCGATTTGGCCCCTATGACCTACGGGGGTCTGGCCTCCGGCCCCTTAGCTTCCCCATTGCTCTACGGCCCACACGCTGGCTTTGGGGCCCCATAAAGGCCGCACGCCAGCTCCTGAGACCCAACGCCGGCAATTCTAAGGGTCACCGGCGCACCGCACACGGTCTTTGAAGGTCCCATAACGGCCTCTGGAATACCTCATGTACATAGAAATATGGATGCCCACGCCGCTTCTTGGGCCCCCACACCGCGCTCTTTGACACCGTTCGCCGGCTCCATGGGGTACCAACTACTACCAAGCAAGCTCGCCTGGAGGTCCCCCACCGTCTCTTGGCGCCCGCCGCCCGAGTAGCCTCGATGCCTGAATAGGGCCCCGAGACATCGACCTTGGCCAAAAAGCGTTCGTGTAGGCCCTCAGAAACTGGTGTGAGCCCTGAGATTACTGTGTGGGCTACTCAGGCACTTCTGTCTGGTTATCATGCATCGATTTGGGTCCGAGCTAGTGGGGGTTATCAGAAGCATCCTTTAGCCCTGCGACTTCAGAGGTTGGTGTGAGATCCTAAAAAAGAAAGTGAGGGCACTCCGAGGCTTGCAAAGGGCTTTTCCTCGGAGGTCGGCCTTGGCCGAACGGCGTTCCTCAAACTGGTGTAGGGCGCTGAGATTACTGAATGGGACTCTCGAGTATTGGCATGGGGCCCTCAACTATCAGCACGGAACCCTCAGGAGCCGGTAAGGGCTCCTCTGCGGCATGCATAAGCCATCCGATCTCAGAGGCCGGTGTGAGATCCTAAACAAGAGCTGAGTGCACTTAAAAACCTGCGTAGGGCCCTCAGAGATCAGCTTTGACCAGACGGCGGTCGTGGACGCCCTTAGAAACTGACGTAGGGGCCGCCTCAGTCGGTCGGCCCTGTCACATCAGCCTGGGGATCTCAGGAATCGGCCTGGGGCCCTCAAGAGCCGGTTAGGGCCCTCGGAAAGTGGCATTATACCCTGAGATAGCTGTGTAAGGCCCTCGGGTAACGGCTTGGGGCCCTCGGGCATCGGCCTGCGCCCCCGGGCATTGGCCAGAGGTCCTTGGATATCGGTCTGGGGCCCCTCAAGAGCCGGTGAGGGCCTTCAGAAACTGGTATGGGGCCCTGAGATAACTCTGTGGGCTTTCAGGTGCTGATGCGGGACCCTTAGGCATCGGCCCCAAGAGGGGGTTAAGGAGGGCAGAGGGCAGGGCCCTCAAGAGCCGGTTAGGGCCCTCAGAAACTGGCGTGGATCCCTGAGCTAGCCATGTAGGTACTCAGACACCGGTGTGGGACCTTTAGACATCGACTTGGGGCCCTCGGACATCGGCCTGGGCCTTCAAGAGCCGGTGGGAGCGCTAAAAAATGGCGTGGGTGGGGTTCTGAGATAACCCCTGAGATAACACTAGAACCTGTTCACGCCTTCAGGCACCGGTGCGGGACCATCAGGCTCGCGCTGGGGCCCTCGAGAATCGGCTTGGGACACTCAAGCGCCAGGGCCGCATGGGCCCCCACAACGAACTGTGGGTGTGCAAAAATAGGTGTTTGCACACCCTCAGGATTTTCAGGGTGTGCAATTGCACACCCTGCCCCCCGGAATCCGCGGTCCCTGTTCATATTTCAATT